>NC_092227.1:43094915-43112415 GCF_036320965.1 Panulirus ornatus
ATTTAGTTCTCGATCACCTCTCCTCACATTACTCACTGTTGTCAAGCATGTCAACTCCAGCACATCCACTCTCATCCATACTTCTTTCGTTTCATCTAGGGCCCACGCTTTGCATCCATTTAACACCGTCGGGACTACTTTACCATCAGATATACCCATCTTTACCCCAAGAGACGGCGACTTCTCTTTTCAGGCACCCCTCAGTCCACCCAGGACTTTAACCCTGTCACCCACCCAATGGCTTATTTCAGTTCCCAGAGTTCCATCCGCTGTTATGTCCACTTACATGTTATATATCTAACCCGCTTCACGTCCTCCTTGGTCTCCCCAATCAAGCTCAGACGCAAACCAACATGTCTCTCTCCCCTGTTAAACTTGATATCGTGACTTTCAATCACATTAACTATCAAGTCTCTCCTCTCACAAACACTCTGACACTCAGATAACAGCTTCTGTAGTTTCTCACTTGAGTTTGTCACCAGAGCTGTATCATCTTGAAGCAGCAAATGGCTCTCCTCCCAAGTTCCCCCGTCCCAAACACACCGTAGACCCGTTCCTCTCTCCAAGACCCACGCATTCACCTCCCTCACGTCTCCATCCATAAATATTAGACGGCCGTTGTGACATCACACACCCTTGCTGTCGACCCGTCTTCACCTGGTACAACTCCCCCTCCTCTCTTCTTACTCGCACACACGCCTTGTTCTTTTGACAAAAGCTCCTCACTACTTGCAGTACCTTTCTTCACACACTATATTTTCGTAATGCCTTCCACATAGCACGTCTTACGCTTTCTCGACCCACAACCTTTGAATCAGTGCTTTCCTTTACGACATACCAGGTATGCTCAAGAAACTTGTACCCCTGTAATTCTAACATTCACCTTTATACCTTTTCCTCTGTTGTCCTTGCACTGTATAGACCTTCCTCCAATTCTCAGGCGTCTCACTAACCGGTCACCATCGCTATCACCTGCTTCCCTAAGAAATTCATCTGCAAGCACATCCATCCTAGCTGCCTTGTCACACTTCATCTTAAGCGTGGCTCTCACCATCTCTTCTCTTTTCACCAAACCGCTTTGCGTGACTCTCTCGCTTCGCCTATCTTTACTTCCCAAACACCCCATATCTGTCATCCTGTCATGTAACACAACAGCCCTTAATAATATTCACTTCATCTCCGCCTTTCTTGCCTCTTACCACTTACCATCCCATAATTGATTTCCCCGTTTGTTCTCTTCTCCTACAACTATTCAACTTCTTCCAAAACATTTTCTTATTTTCCTTGAAGCTTGCCGTAACTTTTCACTCCCAAGTCTTTTTGCCCTTCTGTTCAGTCCCTACACCTTCCTCTTGACCTCCTACTGCTTCCTTCTGTGCTTCCCCCAGTTCCTCGTACTGCTTCCTTACAGTTAATGTCCATACACTTCTTTTTTCTCTTTAATTAACCACTTAACTTCATCATCCCACTACTCATTACCCTTTTTTACATGCTCATATTCCACCTTCCGCATGCGGCATACTCCTCTTGCACATGTAAACACTGCTTCCCTCAGTTCCTCTCCCCTTCTAGATTCTTTACCTCCCACCTTTCGTCATTTTTCACTCAGTTCTCCTACCATGTTTTCACACATAATTCTTTTTCAGTCTGACTCATTTTCCCCTCCCTCAGTGACCCCATATATTTTTCTCATTTCTTTAAGTCTCTACAACTTTCACTTTGGCGTCTACCAAGAAGTTATCAAAAATCCTAACAGCTGCCCCTCTCGGCCCTTTCCCATGCAAAAGCTTTTCACTCACATATACTTGTAGATTTCTCTTTTTAAACCATGTACTCACAATCACTAATTCTTTTGCATTGATCGTACAGCTCCACAACTGTTCACCATCTTCATTTACAGTGGGGATGTCATGTCCATCCAGTTATAACCTTAACTGCCATAACGCCCACTTTTGCATTCAAAACCCCCATCACTGTAACTCGATCCCTCGCTTCACATTGCTGACTTACTCACTCTGCTTCTCCCAAAGCCCTCATCTTTCTTCCTCACTCCTCTTGCTACCAGGTGCCTAAGAACCCATCTTTGGTAATCGACTCTCAATTTCACCTGTATCGGTCTAGGGCTCAATTCCGCACACTCTTTAACTCAGTTCCACAACTCTTCCATCGGCAGACGTGCCACGCCCTCCGTTTTTTTTTTCTTTATGTCAGCTGAGACGGCACGGGCAGCTGAGACCCTAATCAAAGCCATACCATTAACCTCTCTCTCTCTCTCTCTCTCTCTCTCTCTCTCTCTCTCTCTCTCTCTCTCTCTCTCTCTCTCTCTCTCTCTCGCATATATATATATATATATATATATATATATATATATATATATATATATATATATATATATATATATATTAGAAAGGAGCACAATTTTGCGCGTGATCAAGATATTCCTATGAGTCCACGGGGAAAATGAAACACGAAAAGTTCCCAAGTGCACTTTCGTGTAATAATCACATCATCAGGGGAGACACAAGAGAGAAATATATAACAGTCAGTTGATATACATCGAAGAGACGAAGCTAGGACGCCATTTGGTAAACATGTGATTGTCCATGTATGTTTTGGACAATCACATGTTTACCAAATGGCGTCCTAGCTTCGTCTCTTCGATGTATATCAACTGACTGTTATATTTCTCTCTTTTGTCTCCCCTGATGATGTGATTATTACACGAAAGTGCACTTGGGAACTTTTCGTGTTTCATTTTCCCCGTGGACTCATAGGAATATATATATATATATATATATATATATATATATATATATATATATATATATATATATATATATATATATATATATATTGGTTCTCAGTGAATGTAGGTTTACGGCAGGGGTGTGTGATGTCTCCATGGTTGTTTAATTTGTTTATGCATGGGGTTGTTAGGGAGGTGAATGCAAGAGTTTTGAAAAGAGGAGCAAGTATGAAGTCTGTTGGGGATGAGAGAGCTTGGGAAGTGAGTCAGTTGTTGTTCGCTGATGATACAGCGCTGGTGGCTGATTCATGTGAGAAACTGCAGAAGCTGGTGACTGAGTTTGGTAAAGTGTGTGAAAGAAGAAAGTTAAGAGTAAATGTGAATAAGAGCAAGGTTATTAGGTACAGTAGGGTTGAGGGTCAAGTCAATTGGGAGGTAAGTTTGAATGGAGAAAAACTGGAGGAAGTAAAGTGTTTTAGATATCTGGGAGTGGATCTGGCAGCGGATGGAACCATGGAAGCGGAACTGGATCATAAGGTGGGGGAGGGGGCGAAAATCCTGGGAGCCTTGAAGAATGTGTGGAGGTCGAGAACATTATCTCGGAAAGCAAAAATGGGTATGTTTGAAGGAATAGTGGTTCCAACAATGTTGTATGGTTGCGAGGCGTGGGCTATGGATAGAGTTGTGCGCAGGAGGGTGGATGTGCTGGAAATGAGATGTTTGAGGACAATGTGTGGTGTCAGGTGGTTTGATCGAGTAAGTAATGTAAGGGTAAGAGAGATGTGTGGAAATAAAAAGAGCGTGGTTGAAAGAGCAGAAGAGGGTGTTTTGAAATGATTTGGGCACATGGAGAGAATGAGTGAGGAAAGATTGACCAAGAGGATATATGTGTCGGAGGTGGAAGGAACGAGGAGAAGTGGGAGACCAAATTGGAGGTGGAAAGATGGAGTGAAAAAGATTTTGTGTGATCGGGGCCTGAACATGCAGGAGGGTGAAAGGAGGGCAAGGAATAGAGTGAATTGGATCGATGTGGTATACCGGGGTTGACGTGCTGTCAGTGGATTGAATCAGGGCATGTGATGCGTCTGGGGTAAACCATGGAAAGTTGTGTGGGGCCTGGATGTGGAAAGGGAGCTGTGGTTTCGGGCATTATTGCATGACAGCAAGAGACTGAGTGTGAACGAATGAGGCCTTTGTTGTCTTTTCCTAGCGCTATCTCGCACACATGAGGGGGGAGGGGGATGGTATTCCATATGTGGCGAGGTGGCGATGGGAATGAATAAAGGCAGACAGTGTGAATTGTGTGCAAGGGTATATATGTGTGTCTGTGTGTGTATATATGTGTGTACATTGAGATGTATAGGTATGTATATTTGCGTGTGTGGACGTGTATGTATATACATGTGTATGGGGGTGGGTTGGGCCATTTCTTTCGTCTGTTTCCTTGCGCTACCTCGCAAACGCGGGAGACAGCGACAAAGCAAAATAAATAAAAATAGAAATAAAATATATATATATATATATATATATATATATATATATATATATATATATATATTTATATATATATATATATATATATATATATATATATATATATATATATATATATATATATATGGGTTTTCAGAAAAGAAGAGTGAATGATGGGGAGAAGAGGGTGGTGAGAGTAAGTGAGCTTGGGAAGGAGACCTGTGTGAGGAAGTACCAGGAGAGATTGAGTACAGAATGGAAAAAGGTGAGAACAATGGAAGTAAGGGGAGTAGGGGAGGAATGGGATGTATTTAGGGAATCAGTGATGGATTGCGCAAAAGATGCTTGTGGCATGAGAAGAGTGGGAGGTGGGTTGATTAGAAAGGGTAGTGAGTGGTGGGATGAAGAAGTAAGAGTATTAGTGAAAGAGAAGAGAGAGGCATTTGGACGATTTTTGCAGGGAAAACATGCAATTGAGTGGGAGATGTATAAAAGAAAGAGACAGGAGGTCAAGAGAAAGGTGCAAGAGGTGAAAAAAAGGGCAAATGAGAGTTGGGGTGAGAGAGTATCATTAAATTTTAGGGAGAATAAAAAGATGTTCTGGAAGGAGGTAAATAAAGTGCGTAAGACAAGGGAGCAAATGGGAACTTCAGTGAAGGGCGCAAATGGGGAGGTGATAACAAGTAGTGGTGATGTGAGAAGGAGATGGAGTGAGTATTTTGAAGGTTTGTTGAACGTGTTTGATGATAGAGTGGCAGATATAGGGTGTTTTGGTCGAGGTGGTGTGCAAAGTGAGAGGGTTAGGGAAAATGATTTTGTAAACAGAGAAGAGGTAGTGAAAGCTTTGCGGAAGATGAAAGCCGGCAAGGCAGCAGGTTTGGATGGTATTGCAGTGGAATTTATTAAAAAAGGGGGTGACTGTATTGTTGACTGGTTGGTAAGGTTGTTTAATGTATGTATGACTCATGGTGAGGTGCCTGAGGATTGGCGGAACGCGTGCATAGTGCCATTGTACTAAGGCAAAGGGGATAAGAGTGAGTGCTCAAATTACAGAGGTATAAGCTTGTTGAGTATTCCTGGTAAATTATATGGGAGGGTATTGATTGAGAGGGTGAAGGCATGTTCAGAGCATCAGATTGGGGAAGAGCAGTGTGGTTTCAGAAGTGGTAGAGGATGTGTGGATCAGGTGTTTGCTTTGAAGAATGTATGTGAGAAATACTTAGAAAAGCAAATGGATTTGTATGTAGCATTTATGGATCTGGAGAAGGCATATGATAGAGTTGATAGAGATGCTCTGTGGAAGGTATTAAGAATATATGGTGTGGGAGGAAAGTTGTTAGAAGCAGTGAAAAGTTTTTATCGAGGATGTAAGGCATGTGTACGTGTAGGAAGAGAGGAAAGTGATTGGTTCTCAGTGAATGTAGGTTTGCGGCAGGGGTGTGTGATGTCTCCATGGTTGTTTAATTTGTTTATGGATGGGGTTGTTAGGGAGGTAAATGCAAGATTTTGGAAAGAGGGGCAAGTATGAAGTCTGTTGGGGATGAGAGAGCTTGGGAAGTGAGTCAGTTGTTGTTCGCTGATGATACAGCGCTGGTGGCTGATTCATGTGAGAAACTGCAGAAGCTGGTGACTGAGTTTGGTAAAGTGTGTGGAAGAAGAAAGTTAAGAGTAAATGTGAATAAGAGCAAGGTTATTAGGTACAGTAGGGTTGAGGGTCAAGTCAATTGGGAGGTGAGTTTGAATGGAGAAAAACTGGAGGAAGTGAAGTGTTTTAGATATCTGGGAGTGGATCTGGCAGCGGATGGAACCATGGAAGCGGAAGTGGATCATAGGGTGGGGGAGGGGGCGAAAATTCTAGGGGCCTTGAAGAATGTGTGGAAGTCGAGAACATTATCTCGGAAAGCAAAAATGGGTATGTTTGAAGGAATAGTGGTTCCAACAATGTTGTATGGTTGCGAGGCGTGGGCTATGGATAGAGTTGTGCGCAGGAGGATGGATGTGCTGGAAATGAGATGTTTGAGGACAATGTGTGGTGTGAGGTGGTTTGATCGAGTGAGTAACGTAAGGGTAAGAGAGATGTGTGGAAATAAAAAGAGCGTGGTTGAGAGAGCAGAAGAGGGTGTTTTGAAGTGGTTTGGGCACATGGAGAGAATGAGTGAGGAAAGATTGACCAAGAGGATATATGTGTCGGAGGTGGAGGGAACGAGGAGAAGAGGGAGACCAAATTGGAGGTGGAAAGATGGAGTGAAAAAGATTCTGTGTGATCGGGGCCTGAGCATGCAGGAGGGTGAAAGGAGGGCAAGGAATAGAGTGAATTGGAGCGATGTGGTATACCGGGGTTGACGTGCTGTCAGTGGATTGAATCAAGGCATGTGAAGCGTCTGGGGTAAACCATGGAAAGCTGTGTAGGTATGTATATTTGCGTGTGTGGACGTATGTATATACATGTGTATGGGGGGGGGTTGGGCCATTTCTTTCGTCTGTTTCCTTGCGCTACCTCGCAAACGCGGGAGACAGCGACAAAGTATAATAAAAAAAGAATAATATATATATATATATATATATATATATATATATATATATATATATATATATATATATATATCTTTCTTTCAAACTATTCGCCATTTCCCGTGTTAGCGAGGTAGCGTTAAGAACAGAGGACTGGGCCTTTGAGGGAATATGCTCATCTGGCCCCCTTCTCTGTTCCTTCTTTTGGAAAATTAAAAAAAAAAAAATGATGGGAGGATTTCCAGCCCCCCGCTCCTTATATATATATATATATATATATATATATATATATATATATATATATATATACACACACTAGCCTGAGCCATGTACCCATTTTATCGACCGACCCCTAGGGGTGGATGAACTGCTGGGTTGACTGGACCGACTGACGCTACCAGGATTCGAGACTGTGCGCTTAACCTTGGGCGGTCCGTGAATGCGTCACGGTCAGGCACGCTAACCGCTCTCGCAATAAAACCCAGAGTCCATCACTACGACGTTCCCAATTCATTCTTCCCCCTTCCCCTTGAGCTTAGCTTCACTTGGAGCCAGAACATTCAGGTTCCTCTCTCCAGTCATACTGCCGATCTCTCCCTTTTAATCCTTGGCACATCCTTGTAGTAAGAGTCTTCGAGGAGGATAAGCACTCCTCGTTTGGTCCCTTCTGTTCCAGCTTTTAAAAACTGAAATAGAAGGGAAGGGTTTTCAGCCCCCGCTCTCACTCGTTTTATTCGGCTTCTTCAACTTACAGGGACTACGAGGGTAGCATTCTTTCATTCCTTGTCGCCAGCGGTGGCGGGAGGAACAACTGATAATATTAGCAACAGCGATGGAGACGGTGAGAGAGTGATGGAAGCAGGAGCAGCAGCAGCAGTAGTGAGATACACATGTGGAGCCACACAGCCAAGCGCCGCTTCCCAGGAGCTGTACACTAAATTTGTTCCCAGATTTGCATGATATGAAACGGGAGATAACCCTGGGCAAGGTTCCACGTGTCGGCAGAGCAGGAGGAATATAAAGCAAGATATATATATATATATATATATATATATATATATATATATATATATATATATATATATATATATATATATATATATATATTGCTGTAAAGCAAAAAAGAAACTGGTACATCTTGACGCTGTGGACTATATTACCAGTGGTAACCAACTCTGGAGAACTGAAAAGAAAATTCACGTCACATACCACTCCAGCCTCCATACACGGACCACATTAACCCCTCCACCCCCACCCAACCCACCCTACCAGAGAACATGCATACTTACTCATTAAAAACTACTCAAAAATTAGCCTCAAACCAATTACAAATCAATTATTCCCTAAGATTGAAGCTAAGAAAAGCTACATAGATTCCACCTTGAAATAACAGGTCACGCACCCTGTGCACACACTGACATTCAAAACTCGATTTAAACCTTAGAAAAAGCTCGCAGGCAACTTTCTGTTATAAGAAATTTGTTCATAAAGCATTTTGGCCCAAAATCAATCCAAATGCTCACATATTTCTCCTGGCAACACAACACAATCCAAACACCTGGAAACTTGCCTACTTACCACCAACCCTTAACGCGCTCCTAATCTTCCCTTCTCCCATCGCCATGTATCACAACTTTCATCAATATCTAAACTCCTTGAGAAACTGATCCCCTATTGAATCGAGTGAGCTGTCCCTCTCTCACCTACACAGCACGGCTTTAAGCCCAGTCGCTCCGCTTCTACATCACACAGCAAACCTGAAGCAACACTCCCTGGATGGCTTCAACGAACCACAACTCCCACACTCGCACTAGATCAGTGACGGTGGATTTTAACAAAGCCTTTGACACTGTTCCCTAGGCGTCTCCACTCAGCTCATACTTCATAGCTGGCTGACGAGTCAGAGTCGTTCTTAAAGGCCACATACCATCTCCGGGGAAATGTGGAATAGAAAACCTGCTTGGAGACGGTGGTGTAGGGGCGTGTGGCGCTACCTTCAGCCAACTAGTGGAAGTAGCAATTGGGAGGCGGGAGTGACACCTCGCTCCCCAAAGGGATGGCAGGAGGTGTGGCCATGGCAGCTAAAGATGGAGATGGAGGCTTTGGCTCGGTAAAGTTGTTAAGATCGACCGAAGCGCCCAAACTGGGATGGGAGGTTCCTAAAGGGGTGGTAGACAACTATGGATTAACCATTGGATTGCTATCAACGTCTGTAGACGAGGGAAACGTTGAGGCGAAGTCCGGTAGTGATAACACAAGGCCCCTCTTTGTAGAAACCTTGCTACGAGTAGAAAAGCCGTCACTTGCATGAGAAAATACGCAAGCGAACAAAATGAAGATAGACTCAAGGGACAATTGAATGAGTGGAACGCGTGATACTGAATGAAAGGGTTAACACATTTATATGTACTTGCAGTGTTGTAACGTACTGAACAAGTTAATGTAACAGTTATCTCAGGGAAAGGAAGGAATAAACACAAGAGAATCTTCGGGCAACATAGAGCAGTGTAAAATGAAAGCAAAATGACACCTCTTTAGATACATTGAAACCAGGAACCTTTGGTCCAGATATGATCATGTGCTAGAATGACGCATGCGAAGCAAATGGCCTCTACAACAAAGAGAGATTCAGTTAATCCCATAATGGGAGCTACATGGATTAGATACCCTTTACGAAAGGTGAGATCATCACTCGGGTGACGCGCGGCTGCAATAGCTGTAGCGGCAACGTCACAAATGTGTGGGGCAACTGAGGCAGACACGGCGCCCATCAGCAGGCGAGCAGATGCAACACCAGGAAAGAGAAGAGGAAGTGATAGACGAGGCTAGCAGGCTCTGGTGAGCGTGGAGTGCGAGCCAGGGCTGGGAAGTTGGCCATCTCATCGCCGAGGTAGGAGTTCACACCACGCCATACCAGGCCACACAACGTCAGGCTTCCAAGTTGCACACAGAGAACACTTCAACACTTCCTGACAGCAGATTAAGTAACGGGCGAGTCTAGCAGCTTGTGATGAGGTTGAGGAGCAAGCGAGAACAGGATTGGGCCACCTCGCCGCCGAAACAGGAATCCACACCACATTTCCAAGCAGCGGATAAGGAAAATTCCTCGCTCTGTTTCTGGAACACTTCAGCACTTGTCGGCAGGTGAGTTCGGTATTTGCCACTAGTATAATGACTCATCGGGCTTGTAATGAAGATGTCGTAGAGTCTTTGGCAGTTTCCCGGTTAATTACGAAAGATTAAATACATCAGGTGCAGGAGGAGAGCCCTGGTTGTCTTGGCCACACGGAGCACTCAGCTTCTGGTGTCCTGCCGTCTCACTCAGACTCCTTGACCACAGCTGTATATTGCAACTCTGTTGAGCTAGACCTTCGGACGTATGATGTCCTAGAACAGTCCACTGCTTATAACCCATTATACAACCTACACACAACATCCTTTACCCTGAACCAGCTAGTACCATAATAATAGCAGTTATATAACTTCGGTACAGTAATATGATACACTGATACTGTGAGTACCATAATAATAGCAGTTATATAACTTCGGTACAGTAATATGATACACTGATACTGTGAGTACCATAATAATAGCAGTTATATAACTTCGGTACAGTAATATGATACACTGATACTGTGAGTACCATAATAATAGCAGTTATATAACTTCGGTACAGTAATATGATACACTGATACTGTACAGTGGCAACACTGATATTTTGCCGGCCACTGGAAAGCATGAGAAGATGAGAAAGAGGTCAAGAATGAGGAGGACTGATACGGGAGGAAGAAGCAAAGATTAGAGGAGAGAGAAGGGAGGAAGAGGTGGAAGCGAGAGGAAGAGAAAGTAAGAGAGGAAAAGGAAGTTGGAAAGAAGGTAAAAAGATAGCTTGAGACAGCCACGGGAAGGTTTGTAGGTGGAGGAAGAGGTTTTGGGGTACGGGAAGGGTTGTGGGGGTAGAGGGTTTTAGAGTTATAAATGGGGAAGAGAGAGAGAGAGAGAGAGAGAGAGAGAGAGAGAGAGAGAGAGAGAGAGAGAGAGCTGGGAAAGGGTTGCAAGGAGTAAAGGAAGTGTTAAGAGGTTGATGGCAGGGTAAATGAGATTATTTGGGAGGGCAGATAACGACGTTTGATGGTCTGTGACGAGATTACCCGTATGTTTACCTAGATAGTGGCAGAAACAGGATAATACAGTGGAAGGCACCTCCCCGGGACCCACCGCTCCCTCCGGCTCAACTGCCGTCAGGTGGGAAATGATTGGAAGTAACACCATGCAGTATGTGAGGAGTATACTGCCTAAGTGATTTTGTAGGAAAGTGTGGATGGAAAGATAGAAATAGATTTCCTACCATTTAAAACCACCTCTTGCTCTGGGGCAGGATTCTGAAAAACAGAGACAGAGTTAAGGTTTATAATCTATATGGAAAATACTGATTGATAACAGATGTCGTTTAAGGATTTGTCAGGCCTGGATTTGAGATATAGTCTTTGCACGTACTACTTCTGGTGGCAATTTATTCCCAAGTTTCACAACCTGCACCTGAGATTTTTTGTTTATATTGCTGTTTAATCTTCCTTGTATTTTGGTATGATTACTGCTGGTCACCGGGTCTCCGACTTTAGTGAAGAAATTTCCAGTTTTTCCTTCTTTTAGCTCTTGGAATCTCCCCTGTAGTCTTATATCGAAATGAAAAGATTAGTTTGGTTTTTCTTTGTATTCGTATTAGTCTTTCTTTAAGTGTGACCAGATTTAGTGACCAGCTTTGAACAGCATAATGCATATATATATGGCATGCATAGTTTATATTTTTTGCTGCAAGGTGCATTACGTTACATTTGTCTATGATGAAATCTATTCACCGTGTCTTTGATGACGATTCCATAAGTTTGTTTTAAAGCCTTTGAATTTTCAGCCAGCCTAGCTTTGACTGGGCTGTAGTTCATAATATGGTCGTCAGAGTTCGAGATTTTGCTGGTCAGCTCTGTATCCAGGTCGTTACTAGGGTTGATCTCCATAGGTCCCAGGACTGAGCCATGTGGTACCCCGTTCGTCACGTGAAGCCAGCTGGATGCCTTCCAGTTTAATGCCACCACACGTTGCTTCCGTCCCACCCTGAGGCACGTCATTGGTCCCATCCTGAGCAACGACTACGGTCTTCGTCCGAGTACTCCTGACTGTGCTCCGGGACCGTGTTAGTAATGTGTCGTCCAGCCTAGCCCCAGTGTAGCACAATGTCCTTCTCCATCTGTAATTTCCACAACATTCTTCGTCCAAGTGTCCTATTGAAAGAGTTCACGACAAGGTTGAGCATTGGTTATCTGTCCATTTTATTTGCTCCTGTGATCTCTACACCTGACTTTGGCTTCGCCCCCTTCCTAACCACTCGAACATTATATCCTCTATCCAGGTGTCGTAAAGGGTGATGGAAGGGTAAGAGAGGGAGGGATGCAGGGTTGGGTTGTGTAACTGAGGGGCTAAATGAGGGTTATTTCAGGAAGCGGTCGATGCCAAGATTGGCGGCGTCTGGCGCGGAGGTTGTGCATGACCCACACTCCTCGTGCTGATCCTGGACTCAGACACTGATAGGTCGGCCTCACTTGACCTTACGGAAGGTGAGGTAGGATGATATATATATATATATATATATATATATATATATATATATATATATATATATATATATATATATATATATATATATATTATTATTATTATTATTATTATTATCATCATTATTATTATTATTATTAATCATACTCGCTGCCTTCATCCATTCTCGTCGCCACCCCGCCACACTGGAAACAGCACCCCCCCCTCCCTCCCTCCCTCCCTCCCTCCAGCGAGGTAGCGCCAGGAAAAGACAAAAAGGCCACATTCGTTCACACTCAGTCTCTAGCTGTCATGTGTAATGCACCGAAACCACAGCTCCCTTTCCACATCCAGGCCCTACAGACCTTTCCATGGTTTACCCCAGACGCTTCACATGCCCTAATTCAATCCATTGACAGCACGTCGACCCCGGTATACCACATCGTTCCATTTCACTCTATTCCTTGCACCCCTTTCACCATCCTGTATGTTCAGGCCTCGATCGCTCAAAATCTTTTTCACTCCATCCTTACCATCAGTCAGCTGTATAAGAGCAGATCGAAATAGATTCATATATATACATTTGTCTGTCCATCGACATATTTGTCGCACCATCGGAACCGCGTGAGATTCAAGTCCATCCTACCCACACCGAGATGAAGCTGGGATACACGTAAAAGCACCAGAGGTCTGGTGTGTGTGTGTGTGTGTGTGTGTGTGTGTGTGTTAACCTCCGTGTGGCCGAGGCAGCAAGACGCCCTACCCAGGGTTCGAAGCCGACCCATGATGTGTATGCATTCGCCTGTCCATCGATGTGTGTGTGTGTGTGTGTGTGTGTGTGTGTGTGTGTGTGTGTGTATGTTGTTCTTCCGAACCACACGATCATAACCTTTAGTTTGGTTTGGATGAAAACGTGGTGAAGGTTCATCTCAGTCAGTCAGTGCAGGATGAACAAGGCATAACAAAACGCTGCGTCAGGAGGGAACGTGATCCTCTGACGTATTTATAGCCTCTCGTCCGTGTCAGGCATGAGGTTTCCTGAGCTGGATTGGAATTCTTTTCATACGTCATGTGCTCATGTATTTCACGGATCTTATAGTTTTTTCACTTTTTTCATTCTTTTTTTATTTCCCAAAGAAAGAACAGAGAAGGGGGCCAGGTGAGGATTTTCCTCTAAGGCTCAGTCCTCTGTTCTTAACGCTACCTCGCTAATGCGGGAAATGGCGAATATGTATGAAGAATATATAGGTATATATATATATATATATATATATATATATATATATATATATATATATATATATATATATTTATTTATTTTTTTATTTATTTTGCTTTGTCTCTGTCTCCCGCGTTAGCGAGGTAGCGCAAGGAAACAGACGAAAGATAGGCCCAACCCACCCACATACGCATGTATATACATACACGTCCACACACGCAAATATACATATATATTGTTTTTGGTGGGACTGTTTGCTTCATCCATTATTCCCAGTTTTGAAGATGGAACGAACTTATTTTCTCAGCCTCCGTTGTCATGTATACCTCCCGAATTTAGATTCTGATAACTAACTTCGCGAACTGAAGTTTAATTTTTGTCCTGAAAGAAGAAGTTGTGCGATTACTCATTTCATTAAACCTTAGGCCAGTTATGACGATTAAAATGAATTGTACAGTCGCAAGTGTGTGCAGCCAAGCTACTTAAATTTGTTCTTTTATTTTGTCTTTATACAGTGGGAACAGTCGTTAACCTTGAATAACTCATTTCTCTGTTGCATGAGAACAGTTAGTAGCCCCTGTATAGTTTGCCAGTTAGTAGGCGTGGTTAGGCTTGCCAGTGCATGTTGTGATTTGGGTAAATAACTGTATAAATACACCTGAAGTTATGCACCAATATCGCGAGGGCTGGTGACCATTATCCAGTTCTGGAGAATGTCAGGATATGTGGTGGTAAGGTTTGGTATATGTCTCTGTGTGGTTGATCACCAGTGCCTGTGGGGAAGCCACATCACACATCTTTCCCACTCCAGATCTTACTTTTACCCTGACAAGGTGTCCGTACTGTGGCAGGTGCTACCGACAGGGTAATTAATTACGTGTGCTGTGCGGGTGGTTTTACTACACTCGTGGAGCCCCCATCTCTCGGTTGTCCGTGACGAGGTTGGTTGGTTGTTTGGGCTTTAGGCTTAGCAACTGCCAGGGTCATTAAGTCCGTCAACGTAAATTACATCCACCAACCGAAAAATCTTGAACACCTGAAGAAGCTGTTCAAGATCATTTTATGACCACATACTCTCTCACTATGCACGTGGCCCATGATGACGAGACACCGTGGGTTTGGATAAACTAATCTTTGACTGCAGACTTGTCGACATCCAGAACCTTGATTTTCGATCATTAACTCTACTAAATTTTCTTAGTTCGTGATTTAGCTCAGTGAGATTATTCAGTTTTTTCCGTTCATCAGTTGGTGTTGAAAGAGGAGGCAACAGGTCCGTGCATCTAACCCAGCGGCCGCACGTACGTCTTGAAATAGACCATAGGATGACCGGTTATATTGAATCTTCTCGGATCTTGATGGTCGCTTTGACTACAGTTCTTGACTCTCAGATGTCCTAACCAATGTAGTCATATAGTCCAAGATCAAACCTTTGGGACTTTGAGGGAATATCCTCACCTGGCCACCTTCTCTGTTCCTTCTTTTGGAAGATTAATATATATATATATATATATATATATATATATATATATATATATATATATATATATATATATATATATGACTATATATATATATATATATATATATATATATATATATATATATATATATATATATATATATATATATATTCCCTGTGTGTATCTCGACGTTTAGCTCTCGGTCACCGACCCTGTTTTGTTGGTGGAGGGAAAGATGAACTCATCCCAACCTCAACATGAGTTATGACTTCCTTCTCACCACACGTAGGAACGTTCACAGTTCTACACCAGCCAGTCTTGCCGTTGGTCAAGTCTTCGTTAGTATGTGGTGCACTGGCCTTATCTATCAACTCGTGGAGCATTTGTAGCGATAATTATAATGTGTTTTATCTCCAGAATGAACAGCTTCTTGAGGAACAGATTAAAATCCCTTTTCCTCGCGACAAGTCATAAGAACCGTCATCCTCTCGCTCAAGTAGACACAATGAAGTTATCCAAGCCTCATTTAAGACTTGAAAGGACTGACATTTTAGAAGAAAACTGAGAATTAGGACCAAGTCTTAGCGAAAGAAAACTCAATTTAGGTATCTGAACTTCTTTGGCCACCAGAAAATCTTTTGAGAGATGGGGGACCTTAACTGTAATATACAGCTCAAACATCATCGCGTCTCTAACACCACGTATCACGTTCCCCTCAAAGCCACACTGGCGAAGATTGATCGGATACAATTGCTTCGGTTTTGGTTTGGCTTGCTAAATTTCAGAATATACTCTCTGACAAAAAGCCATTCTTTCCAATACTTGAGTGCCAATAGAATTCTTCAGTTCTTGTATTCAAAACAACCCAGAAAATATACTGCAACACGTGGACACTAGTCTCGTCCTCGACGTATCCATAAGGGAGGCGAGACGTGCGATTCACATGTAATCGTCCATTAATTCTCAACTCAACAAACGTCGGAAAAAATCATCCCCAAGGAATGATCTGACTTCAACTTGACGGACAGAGGCTCCGAACCTCTGTGCTCTCCTGAACACCACACGAGTTTCCAGACTTCCCCATCCACCTTATTGAGCGAGACGACGACGACACACAATCGCCACTGGAAAATAATCAGTTGCCAACACGAGGAAGCTTTTGATGAAACTACATTTCCTGCATGATTGCCTAGGAGTGGATGACCCCAAATTGTGAAAACGTTCATTGCGTGTTTAGACTAAATGTTACCTTGACAAGAAATTCGACGTGAGAGAACTCGATAATTCTAATTCCTTCACTGAAGAGCAGACGCTCATAACGTCATCACGAGACATAAAACTAATCTACGTGAAATTGAACACGAAGATACGTAACAACTAACTGTTGTTTAGCATGTTTTCTGCTTCCGTCAAGACACTTAAATTACTCCTCCTCTTTTGTCGTCCTTAATCCAATTTATGTCCTGGCCTCGAGGAGGACTTTAGTTCATGATCAGAACCTTCGACATAGTAAGACAGAAAAGTGCATGATGCATGGGACAGAAAGACGAGGTACTTCTTTACCGAGAACAAGTGAGGCTTCAGTTGGCAAGGAAGAATTGACTGTGTAGATCCTGTCCACTGTGAACCTTCCCTGCCACCCAGCGTACCTTAGATAACCATGATAGATCATGATAAACAAATGAAGAAAAGTCCACACGACTTCACCCTTACTAACTCAATGATATCCGAACATTCTTCTGCGTCGACCTTACAGATGTAAGGGTATCTGAACCTCGCCTTGCGTTGGCCTTACCAGTCCAATGATATTTGAACTGTGCCTCGATTTTGAAGCCGGGATGTCAGTCAATTATTGATGCTGCTGCTCGCACGCCTACATACGTGATAGAGCCTGGCCTATCTCTGCTGATATTTATACTGTGAATTCTTCAAACTTTCCTGTGGTTGGTCCATAATGTTCGTGATATGTGTAGGAAGAGTGGCAGCCATGATTAATTATAATGATCCAAGGCTGCCAGGTCAATCTCTCTCTCTCTCTCTCTCTCTCTCTCTCTCTCTCTCTCTCTCTCTCTCTCTCTCTCTCTCTCTCTCTCTCTCTCTCTCTCTCCTCTCCTCTCCTCTTACTTGCACTATTAATCTTTAACTTTCGCGCTTCTTACCCAACAACCAAACCCCCCCCCCCCCTCCTCCTCCCCTTACCATCCATTAAGGGTGTCCCTCGTACATACCCTGATTACCTCGGGCTCTGAGGTCACTCATCACTCCTCATTAGCAGCTGGGAACTGGACTCAGACTGGTCAGACGTGCATGCTTCTCAGACATTGATTTCCCGTCACCAGCCAATTTTCCGTCAGCAGTCCAGGATGTTGCTCTTGGGATCCATCCTTGTACCGTATTTCATGGAGAACTCCGGATGACGATGCCATGCCTAAAGTCGCGTGTACTCCCCTGGATTCTAGCCTCTGATCATAGTTTTTGGTGGACTGTGGTTGGGTTGCT
>NC_092227.1:43117415-43192415 GCF_036320965.1 Panulirus ornatus
CCATGTGCCCAAACCATTTCAAAACACCCTCTTCTGCTCTCTCAACCACGCTCTTTTTATTTCCACACATCTCTCTTACCCTTACGTTACTTACTCGATCAAACCACCTCACACCACACATTGTCCTCAAACATCTCATTTCCAGCACATCCATCCTCCTGCGCACAACTCTATCCATAGCCCATATATATATATATATATATATATATATATATATATATATATATATATATATATATATATATATATATATATATATATGTTAATGCCTATTACGCCTTAACGAGGAATAATGGCCTCATTGCCATACGTTCAGTCTCTTGCTGTCACATAAGATGCACCAAAACCAGAGCCCACCAACTACAGTCAGGCCCCGCAGACTACCCCAAGGGTTATCTGTATCTCCTCATCTGCCCTGGTTCCGCTCATTGCCACTGTCGCCCGCAGTATGTTACATCGATTCAATTATTTCTTTGCAATATGTGCCTTTATCCACCCCCCTGGAACTTTAATCCCAATACCCCAAGGCCTGCTTTAAGCCATCTTGTTTCTCCCATCTTCTTTTATTCTGTCCAATTTTTGATAATGTGTCATCTTCGTAAGTCTTTCGTCACTCATCCTTCGTATTTGCTTAGACCATTTCAACACATCCTTGTCAGCCCTTTCAGTCAGACGACTCTAACTACCACACCTCTCTTGAACAGTCATTCCATACACGATGGATCCATCTCGCACCACATATCGTTCTCAGATATTTCATTTCCAGCACACCCACCGTCTTCCCTTCCATTGCATTCATGGTCCAAGACTCACATGCATGAAACTTTATCGGGAAAACTGTATCTTTAAACATACCCACCACTGACCTTGCAAACGCCCTCCTCTTCCACAGGCTCTTTAAAACCCAGGACCTTAACTTAATCTTCCGACCTATAACTCACTTCCGCCCCCAAGGTTCCATCCTCTGCCATGTCCACTCTCAGGTGTCTAAAACACTCCGCTTCCTCCGGGTCCTCCCCATTCAAATTTACAATTGAACCATCCTGTCTCGTCCCCCTCTGCTGCGCCTCATTACCTTACGCTGGTTCACATTTGTCTTCTGCTCCTTTCTCTCTCACTCCCACCCTCACCCTGACGGAGCTGATGCTGTGTAGGAGCCGTTGGTTCGGTACGTACGTGGGATTGTCTTCGCGAGAAAAAAAAAAAAAGAGAATTAGAGATCTCACGTCATTCGAAACCTGCGCTGTTTCCGCCGCTGCCCGTGTTGGTCTGGGTTCACTCTACCATAGATCGTTCCTGCATCTCTGAAATGACAAGAGATTGTTGAGGAAATGGAGGAAATCTTAAGAATTCATTTCATCGAACAGTGAATGCTGGCCCAGCGGTGGTAGATGTCGCCTGAGTAAAGTTATCCTGTTTTGGGGATTCGAAGTGAAGTGAGAGAAACAGAAATAAGAACACAGTAGTGTGAAGTGATACTACATCGTTGTAGCTAAAGGTAGATGAAATAATACCATGTGATTTTAGTGTAAACGATAGTCAAAGTGAGAAGATCCTTTGACGCCACTATACCGCAGGTGAGCTGTAAACGTCATGTAAACAGCGGCAGGACCGAGACACTGGTACCCACAACAGGTATTTTATTATCCGGTAATCATAAATGAAAACTGTCAGAAAAGCAGACATGTTGATTAGCGTGTTTTGCATAAGTATTTGGGCAGAAGACATGTACAATAAACACTTATAGTGGACAGTTCATAGTGAGCAACCTCCCTCTGGGTCACAAAGAGTAACGGCGCTATCATGACCTGGATTTGTAAACAAACGAGGGAAACGTAACGAAAGAAGCAGAAGAAAGATGACTGATTCACTGGAGGGAAAATATAGGAAGGAACATAGAGATACCAAACGAAAAACTGGGAAATATAGATAGTTAATTTATCCAGAAGGGGAGAAAGATAATTTGTCTTTTAATGACCAGAATACTATCAGTCTATCTATCTATCTATCTATCTATCTATCTATCTATCTATATATATATATATATATATATATATATATATATATATATATATATATATATATATATATATATGTATTTATCTATATTTATGTATCTATCTATCTATGTATCTATCTATCTATATATATATATATATATATATATATATATATATATATATATATATATATATATATATCACCACCTAAGATCCGTAGTTACATATTGCGGGAGATGTTTAAAAGATGTGCGACTGAAGCACCGTTCCGCAGTGCTGGCGGTCAGATGTAACTTCAGGTAGATGGCGTGTAGTGTTGGCCCAGCTGTTCATGTGTCACGTTGACAGCGTGGTATTAGACCAGCATTCCATTAAACCTGACATTTATTGGCGGCACGTCAATGATACCTTTGTGTGCACAGACATCGAGAACACCCTTGAACTGCCAGGAGAGAAGATGCAAGAGGTATCAGGCCTTCAATTCACCGTGGAGAGAAGCACCGACCGACTTCTTACTGAAGTACTCAGGAAACCGACGGACGCAGGCTGGTGTCTAATTGGTGAGGGAGAGCGTACAAGGATAACGGTGTACGGGCATGCACCCGCAGAGCCTTGTAAGTATGCTCCTCATGATTGAGTGAAAAAGAGACTGAGTGAATAATTTGAAGGTTTGTTGAATGTGTTTGATGATAGAGTGGCAGATGTAGGGTGTTTTGGCCGGGCTGGTGTGCGAAGTGAGAGAGGCAGGGAGAGTGGTTTGGTGAACAGAGAAGAGGTTTTGAAAGACTTGCGGAAGATAAAAGCTGGCAATGCGGCGGAAGTAGAAGGTATTACAATTGAATTTAGTAAGAGAGAAGGTTGACTCTGTTGTTGATTGGTTGGTTAGGATACTCAATATATGTGTGGATCATGGTGAAGTGCCTGAGGATTGGCGGAATGCATGTATAGTGCCATTGTTTTAAGGCAAAGGGGATAAAGGTGAGTGTTCACACTACAGAGGCATAAGTCTGCTGAGTATACCTGGAAAATGGTGTGGGAGGGTATTGATTGAGAGGGTGAAGGCATGTACAGAGCATCAGATTAGGGAAGAGCATTTTGGTTTCCGAAGTGGTAGAGGATGTGTGGATCGGATGTTTACTTTGAAGAATGTATGTGAGAAATATTAAAAAAAAAAAAGAACATGGATTTGTATGTGGCATTTATGGATCTGGAGAAAGTATATGATATGGTTGATAGAAATGTTTTGTGGAAAGTGTTAAGAATATACGGTGTGGGAGGTAAGCTGCTAGAGGAAGTGAGAAGTTTTATCAAGGGTGTAAGGCATCTGTGCGAGTAGGAAGAGAGGAGAGTTATTGGTTCCCAGTGAATGTTGTTTTGCAGCACGGGTGTGTGATGTAACCTTGGAGTTTAATTTGATTATGGATGGGGTGGTTAGGGAGGTTAATGCAAGAATTTTGGAGAGAGGGGCGAGTATGCAGTATGTTTGGGATGAGAGTGCCTGAGATGTAAGTCATTTGTTCGCCGATGATACAGCACTGGTGGCTGATTCGAGTGAGAAACTACAGAAGTTGGTGACTGCGTTTGGAAGAGTGTGTGAAAAAAGAAAGTTGAGAGTAAATGTGAATATGATTAAGGTTATTAGGTTCAGCATGGTTGAGGGACAAGTCAGTTAGGATATAAGTTTGAATGGAGAAAAAATGGATGAAATGAAGTGTTTTAGATATCTGGGAGTGGACTTGGCAGAGAATGGAAAGATGGAAGAGGAAATTAGTCATAGGGTGGGAGAGGCGATGGAAAATGTTTGGAAGGAGAGAAAGCTGTCTCGGAGAGCAGAAGTGGGTATGTTTCAAAGAATAATATCTTCAACAATATTATATGGATATGAGGCATGGGCTGTAGAAATGGTGGTGCGGAGAAGGATGAATGTGTTAGAAATGAAATGTTTGAGGACAATATGTGGTGTGAGGTGATCTGATCTTGTAAGTAATGAAAGGGTAAGAGAGATGTGTGGAAATTTTAAAGAGTGTGGTTGAGAGAGCAGAGGAGGTTGTGTTGAAGTGATTTGGTCATATGGAGAGAATGAGCGAGAAAAGGTTGACAGAGAGGATATATGTCAGAAGTGGAGGGAGCAAGGGGAAGCGGGAGGCCAAATTAGAGGTGGAAGGATGGAGTGAAAAAAGATTCTTAGCGATCGGGACCTAAACTTGCAGGAGGTCGAAAGACGCAGACGGGATAGAGTGAAGTGGAACGATGTGATATACTGGGATCGACGTACTGTCATTGGACTGAACTACATCTGGGGTAAACAATGGAAAGGTCCTTTGTGCCTGGCTGTGGATAGGGAGGTGTGGTTTTAGTGCATTATACATGGTAACTCGTGTATACTAGTGAGCGAATGTGACCTTTCTTCGTCGTTTCCTGGCTCTACCTCACTGACTCAGGGGGGAAAGCGGTCGGGTGTTGCGGGAAAAGAAGAAATTTTTTGTCATCTCTTTTCCTTTATGCATTTGCGCTGTTTCTTGTGGGTCGGGGGGTTGGCGTTGGGAATGAATGAACATATATATATATATATATATATATATATATATATATATATATATATATATATATATATATATATATATATATATTTATATATATTTTTATTTTTTATTTTGCTTTGTCGCTGTCTCCCGCGTTAGCGAGGTAGCGCAAGGAAACAGACGAAAGAATGGCCCAACCCACCCACATACACATGTGTATACATACACGTCCACACACGCAAATATACATACCTATACATCTCAATGTACACATATATATACACACACAGACATATACATATATCACATGTACATAATTCATACTGTCTGCCTTTATTTATTCCCATCGCCACCCCGCCACACATTGAATAAACCACCCCCTCCCCCCTCATGTGTGCTAGGTAGCGCGAGGAAAAGACAACAAAGGCCCCATTCGTTCACACTCAGTCTCTAGCTGTCATGTAATAATGCACCGAAACCACAGTTCCCTTTCCACATCCAGGCCCCACAGAACTTTCCATGGTTTACCCCAGACGCTTCACATGCCCTGGTTCAATCCATTGACAGCACGTCGACCCCGGTATACCACATCGTTCCAATTCACTCTATTCCTTGCACGCCTTTCACCCTCCTGCATGTTCAGGCCCCGATCACTCAAAATCTTTTTCACTCCATCTTTCCACCTCCAATTTGGTCTCCCACTTCTCCTCGTTCCCTCCACCTCCGACACATATATCCCCTTGGTCAATCTTTCCTCACTCATTCTCTCCATGTGACCAAACCATTTCAAAACACCCTTTGGTAGACATGTTTACCAAATGGTAAACTCTCTTGTGTCTCCCCTGATGATGTGATTACTACACGAAAGTGCACTTGGGAACTTATCGTATTTCATTTTCCCCGTGGACTCATAGGTACATACAAATCCATTTGCTTTTCTAAGTATTTCTCACATACATTCTTCAAAGCAAACACCTGATCCACACATCCTCTACCACTTCTGAAACCACACTGCTCTTCCCCAATCTGATGCTCTGTACATGCCCTCACCCTCTCAATCAATACCCTCCCATATAATTTACCAGGAATACTCAACAAACTTATACCTCTGTAATTTGAGCACTCACTCTTATCCCCTTTGCCTTTGTACAATGGCACTATGCACGCATTCCGCCAATCCTCAGGCACCTCACCATGAGTCATACATACATTAAATAACCTTACCAACCAGTCAACAATACAGTCACCCCCTTTTTTAATGAATTCCACTGCAATACCATCCAAACCTGCTGCCTTGCCGGCTTTCATCTTCCGCAAAGCTTTCACTACCTCTTCTCTGTTTACCAAATCATTTTCCCTAACCCTCTCACTTTGCACACCACCTCGACCAAAACACCCTATATCTGCCACTCTATCATCAAACACATTCAACAAACCTTCAAAATACTCACTCCATCTCCCTCTCACATCACCACTACTTGTTATCACCTCCCCATTTGCGCCCTTCACTGAAGTTCCCATTTGCTCCCTTGTCTTACGCACTTTATTTACCTCCTTCCAGAACATCTTTTTATTCTCCCTAAAATTTAATGATACTCTCTCACCCCAACTCTCATTTGCCCTTTTTTTCACCTCTTGCACCCTTCTCTTGACCTCCTGTCTCTTTCTTTTATACATCTCCCACTCAATTGCATTTTTTCCCTGCAAAAATCGTCCAAATGCCTCTCTCTTCTCTTTCACTAATACTCTTACTTCTTCATCCCACCACTCACTACCCTTTCTAATCAACCCACCTCCCACTCTTCTCATGCCACAAGCATCTTTTGCGCAATCCATCACTGATTCCCTAAATACATCCCATTCCTCCCCCACTCCCCTTGCTTCCATTGTTCTCACCTTTTTCCATTCTGTACTCAGTCTCTCCTGGTACTTCCTCACACAGGTCTCCTTCTCAAGCTCACTTACTCTCACCACCCTCTTCACCCCAATATTCACTCTTCTTTTCTGAAAACCCATACAAATCTTCACCTTAGCCTCCACAAGATAATGATCAGACATCCCTCCAGTTGCACCTCTCAGCACATTAACATCCAAAAGTCTCTCTTTCGCACGCATGTCAATTAACACGTAATCCAATAACGCTCTCTGGCCATCTCTCCTACTTACATAAGTATACTTATGTATATCTCGCTTTTTAAACCAGGTATTCCCAATCATCAGTCCTTTTTCAGTACATAAATCTACAAGCTCTTCACCATTTCCATTTACAACACTGAACACCCCATGTATACCAATTATTCCCTCAACTGCCACATTACTCACCTTTGCATTCAAATCACCCATCACTATAACCCGTTCTTGTGCATCAAAACCACTAACACACTCATTCAGCTGCTCCCAAAACACTTGCCTCTCTTGATCTTTCTTCTCATGCCCAGGTGTATATGCACCAATAATCACCCACCTCTCTCCATCAACTTTCAGTTTTACCCATATTAATCGAGAGTTTACTTTCTTACACTCTATCACATACTCCCACAACTCCTGTTTCAGGAGTATTGCTACTCCTTCCCTTGCTCTTGTCCTCTCACTAACCCCTGACTTTACTCCCCAGACATTCCCAAACCACTCTTCCCCTTTACCCTTGAGCTTCGTTTCACTCAGAGCCAAAACATCCAGGTTCCTTTCCTCAAACATACTACCTATCTCTCCTTTTTTCACATCTTGGTTACATCCACACACATTTAGGCACCCCACTCTGAACCTTCGAGGAGGATGAGCCCTCCCCGCGTGACTCCTTCTTCTGTTTCCCATTTTAGAAAGTTAATACAAGGAGGGGAGGATTTCTGGCCCCCCGCTCCCGTCCCCTCTAGTCGCTTTCTACGACACGCGAGGAATACGTGGGAAGGTATTAAGGTATTAAGAATATATGGTGTGGGAGGAAAGTTGTTAGAAGCAGTGAAAAGTTTTTATCGAGGATGTAAGGCATGTGTACGTGTAGGAAGAGAGGAAAGTGATTGGTTCTCAGTGAATGTAGGTTTGCGGCAGGGGTGTGTGATGTCTCCATGGTTGTTTAATTTGTTTATGGATGGGGTTGTTAGGGAGGTAAATGCAAGAGTTTTGGAAAGAGGGGCAAGTATGAAGTCTGTTGGGGATGAGAGAGCTTGGGAAGTGAGTCAGTTGTTGTTCGCTGATGATACAGCGCTGGTAGCTGATTCATGTGAGAAACTGCAGAAGCTGGTGACTGAGTTTGGTAAAGTGTGTGGAAGAAGAAAGTTAAGAGTAAATATGAATAAGAGCAAGGTTATTAGGTACAGTAGGGTTGAGGGTCAAGTAAATTGGGAGGTGAGTTTGAATGGAGAAAAACTGGAGGAAGTGAAGTGTTTTAGATATCTGGGAGTGGATCTGGCAGCGGATGGAACCATGGAAGCGGAAGTGGATCATAGGGTGGGGGAGGGGGCGAAAATTCTGGGGGCCTTGAAGAATGTGTGGAAGTCGAGAACATTATCTCGGAAAGCAAAAATGGGTATGTTTGAAGGAATAGTGGTTCCAACAATGTTGTATGGTTGTGAGGCGTGGGCTATGGATAGAGTTGTGCGCAGGAGGATGGATGTGCTGGAAATGAGATGTTTGAGGACAATGTGTGGTGTGAGGTGGTTTGATCGAGTGAGTAACGTAAGGGTAAGAGAGATGTGTGGAAATAAAAAGAGCGTGGTTGAGAGAGCAGAAGAGGGTGTTTTGAAGTGGTTTGGGCACATGGAGAGAATGAGTGAGGAAAGATTGACCAAGAGGATATATGTGTCGGAGGTGGAGGGAACGAGGAGAAGAGGGAGACCAAATTGGAGGTGGAAAGATGGAGTGAAAAAGATTTTGTGTGATCGGGGCCTGAACATGCAGGAGGGTGAAAGGAGGGCAAGGAATAGAGTGAATTGGAGCGATGTGGTATACCGGGGTTGACGTGTTGTTAGTGGATTGAATCAAGGCATGTGAAGCGTCTGGGGTAAACCATGGAAAGCAGTGTAAGTATGTATATTTGCATGTGTGGACGTATGTATATACATGTGTATGGGGGGGGGGGGTTGGGCCATTTCTTTCGTCTGTTTCCTTGCGCTACCTCGCAAACGCGGGAGACAGCGACAAAGTATAATATAATACTATATAATATATATATATATATATATATATATATATATATATATATATATATATATATATATATATATATATATATATATATATATATAAAATGGGAAACAGAAGGAGTCACGCGGGGAGTACTCATCCTCCTCGTAGACTCAGATTGGGGTGTCTAAATGTGTGAGGATGTAACCAAGATGTGAAAAAAGGAGAGATAGTTAGTATGTTTGAGGAAAGGAACCTGGATGTTTTGGCTCTGAGTGAAACGAAGCTCAAGGGTAAAGGGGAAGAGTGGTTTGGGAATGTCTTGGGAGTAAAGTCAGGGGTTAGTGAGAGGACAAGAGCAAGGGAAGGAGTAGCAGTACTCCTGAAACAGGAGTTGTGGGAGTATGTGATAGAATGTAAGAAAGTAAATTCTCGATTGATATTGGTAAAACTGAAAGTTGATGGAGAGAGATGGGTGATTATTGGTGCATATGCACCTGGGCATGAGAAGAAAGATCATGAGAGGCAAGTGTTTTGGGAGCAGCTGAATGAGTGTGTTAGTGGTTTTGATGCACGAGACCGGGTTATAGTGATGGGTGATTTGAATGCAAAGGTGAGTAATGTGGCAGTTGAGGGAATAATTGGTATACATGGGGTGTTCAGTGTTGCAAATGGAAATGGTGAAGAGCTTGTAGATTTATATGCTGAAAAAGGACTGGTGATTGGGAATACCTGGTTTAAAAAGCGAGATATACATAAGTATACGTATGTAAGTAGGAGAGATGGCCAGAGAGCGTTATTGGATTACGTGTTAATTGACAGGCGCGCGAAAGAGAGAATTTTGGATGTTAATGTGCCGAGAGGTGCAACTGGAGGGATGTCTGATCATTATCTTGTGGAGGCTAAGGTGAAGATTTGTATGGGTTTTCAGAAAAGAAGAGTGAATGTTGGGGTGAAGAGGGTGGTGAGAGTAAGTGAGCTTGGGAAGGAGACTTGTGTGAGGAAGTACCAGGAGAGACTGAGTACAGAATGGAAAAAAGGTGAGAACAATGGAAGTAAGGGGAGTGGGGGAGGAATGGGATGTATTTAGGGAATCTGTGATGGATTGCGCAAAAGATGCTTGTGGCATGAGAAGCGTGGGAGGTGGGTTGATTAGAAAGGGTAGTGAGTGGTGGGATGAAGAAGTAAGATTATTAGTGAAAGAGAAGAGAGAGGCATTTGGACGATTTTTGCAGGGAAAAAATGCAATTGAGTGGGAGATGCATAAAAGAAAGAGACAGGAGGTCAAGAGAAAGGTGCAAGAGGTGAAAAAAGAGGGCAAATGAGAGTTGGGGTGAGAGAGTATCATTAAAATTTAGGGAGATAAAAAGATGTTCTGGAAGGAGGTAAATAAAGTGCGTAAGACAAGGGAGCAAATGGGAACTTCAGCGAAGGGCGCAAATGGGGAAGTGATAACAAGTAGTGGTGATGTGAGAAGGAGATGGAGTGAGTATTTTGAAGGTTTGTTGAATGTGTTTGATGATAGAGTGGCAGATATAGGGTGTTTTGGTCGAGGTGGTGTGCAAAGTGAGAGGGTTAGGGAAAATGATTTGGTAAACAGAGAAGAGGTAGTAAAAGCTTTGCGGAAGATGAAAGCCGGCAAGGCAGCAGGTTTGGATGGTATTGCAGTGGAATCTATTAAAAAAGGAGGTGACTGTATTGTTGACTGGTTGGTAAGGTTATTTAATGTATGTATGACTCATGGTGAGGTGCCTGAGGATTGGCGGAATGCGTGCATAGTGCCATTGTACAAAGGCAAAGGGGATAAGAGTGAGTGCTCAAATTACAGAGGTATAAGTTTGTTGAGTATTCCTGGTAAATTATATGGGAGGGTATTGATTGAGAGGGTGAAGGCATGTACAGAGCATCAGATTGGGGAAGAGCAGTGTGGTTTCAGAAGTGGTAGAGGATGTGTGGATCAGGTGTTTGCTTTGAAGAATGTATGTGAGAAATACTTAGAAAAGCAAATGGATTTGTATGTAGCATTTATGGATCTGGAGAAGGCATATGATAGAGTTGATAGAGATGCTCTGTGGAAGGTATTAAGAATATATGGTGTGGGAGGCAAGTTGTTAGAAGCAGTGAAAAGTTTTTATCGAGAATGTAAGGCATGTGTACGTGTAGGAAGAGAAGAAAGTGATTGGTTCTCAGTGAATGTAGGTTTGCGGCAGGGGTGTGTGATGTCTCCATGGTTGTTTAATTTGTTTATGGATGGGGTTGTTAGGGAGGTGAATGCAAGAGTTTTGGAAAGAGGGGCAAGTATGAAGTCTGTAGTGGATGAGAGAGCTTGGGAAGTGAGTCAGTTGTTGTTCGCTGATGATACACCGCTGGTGGCTTATTCATGTGAGAAACTGCAGAAGCTGGTGACTGAGTTTGGTAAAGTGTGTGAAAGAAGAAAGTTAAGAGTAAATGTGAATAAGAGCAAGGTTATTAGGTACAGTAGGGTTGAGGGTCAAGTCAATTGGGAGGTAAGTTTGAATGGAGAAAAACTGGAGGAAGTAAAGTGTTTTAGATATCTGGGAATGGATCTGGCAGCGGATGGAACCATGGAAGCGGAAGTGAATCCTAGGGTGGGGGAGGGGGCGAAAATCCTGGGAGCCTTGAAGAATGTGTGGAAGTCGAGAACATTATCTCGGAAAGCAAAAATGTGTATGTTTGAAGGAATAGTGGTTCCAACAATGTTGTATGGTTGCGAGGCGTGGGCTATGGATAGAGTTGTGCGCAGGAGGATGGATGTGCTGGAAATGAGATGTTTGAGGACAATGTGTGGTGTGAGGTGGTTTGATCGAGTAAGTAATGTAAGGGTAAGAGAGATGTGTGGAGATAAAAAGAGCGTGGTTGAGAGAGCAGAAGAGGGTGTTTTGAAATGGTTTGGGCACATGGAGAGAATGAGTGAGGAAAGATTGACCAAGAGGATATATGTGTCGGAGGTGGAGGGAACGAGGAGAAGTGGGAGACCAAATTGGAGGTGGAAAGATGGAGTGAAAAAGATTTTGTGTGATCGGGGCCTGAACATGCAGGAGGGTGAAAGGCGGGCAAGGAATAGAGTGAATTGGATCGATGTGGTATACCGGGGTTGACGTGCTGTCAGTGGATTGAATCAGGGCATGTGAAGCGTCTGGGATAAACCATGGAAAGTTGTGTGGGGCCTGGATGTGGAAAGGGAGCTGTGGTTTCGGGCATTATTGCATGACAGCTAGAGACTGAGTGTGAACGAATGCGTCCTTTGTTGTCTCTTCCTAGCGCTACCTCGCACACATGAGGGGGAGGGGGATGGTATTCCATGTGTGGCGAGGTGGCGATGGGAATGAATAAATGCAGACAGTGTGAATTGTGTGCATGGGTATATATGTATGTGTCTGTGTGTGTATATATATGTGTACATTGAGATGTATAGGTATGTATATTTGCGTGTGTGGACGTGTATGTATATAGATGTGTATGGGGGTGGGTTGGGCCATTTCTTTCGTCTGTTTCCTTGCGCTTCCTCGCAAACGCGGGAGACAGCGACAAAGCAAAATAAATAAAATAAATAAATAAATATATATATATATATATATATATATATATATATATATATATATATATATATATATATTTATTTATTTATATAAATGGAATGTGGGTGTGTGTCTTGTGTAAACTTGAGGCTGACCTCAGTCACTCCTTGCGTAAATATGTTGGATCCGGCGAGAGTGCGTTCTGATTAGAAGGAACATGGTTGTCAAGTATGTCCAGTTTTTTACGACTTTTTTTGCAGGATTAACGAGTAGTAGTTAGTCCTGTATTAGAAGTTTAATGACTAGGAAGTAAGACTCTAGTTTAATGAATAATTAACTTGTAGGAAGAGCGTCAAGAATAATGTGGCCTTTGTTGCCAGGGTTATGAGTCGTCATCACAGCGCGTTGTCATCCCACGTCTCATTCATGTGTCTAAAGATTTATCGTCTAAGAATAGTCTCTTAAAATTGGCCAGTTAGTAGTGCGCAGAATATCAGAGTGTAAGAATGATAGAAGTGATGGTTTTAGGTTCTTTCGTAGTTTATAAATTGGTAAACTCACAAGACCTGACTTCGTCCATAGCAGGTCCCTTATAGAATTAAGTAAGCTGTAAAACGTAATATTCGTGACGTTCATTTAAAATGATATAGGTAGAAAGGGACAGTTAAAGAAATAGCTGGAATGCATTGAGTGTGGAAAAGTGAATCAATGAAGTAATTAGCAAAGGACACTAAACTGATTGCCTCGGTAATACAACAAATGACATCTCGTATTACGCAGACCAGAGACGAGTGTCAGTTTTGGGTATGTTAGTACCAAATCATCACAGAGAGAGAGAGAGAGAGAGAGAGAGAGAGAGAGAGAGAGAGAGAGAGAGAGAGAGAGAGAGAGCTTGTATTGCTGCTTGCCCACCCCGGGGGGTATAACGCTAACATCTATCACAATCCAGTCACGCTTCGCTCTGTCACGACAAGATGTGCTTGGCGTGTCGTGCTCGGTCCTCTGTTGGGGTAATGAGCCAGTGATATGTTTACAGGGACATTCGTAACTTCAGTTTCAATTGGGCGCCAGTAGAGGCCGTGCGCCAAGCAGGAGCTGAGCGCCAGGAGAAACAGAGAATCCTAACAGTGTGGAGACGGAAGCGGTGCGGCATACCAAGGAGATGCGCAGGGCGGTGTGGGCAGTGCACGTACAGGCTCATTTAACCTGGGGAACTTGGGCCGTCGCTGAGCAGAGACTGCCGCACTCTTAGTTCCCCGTGCACAATAACAGACGGATCTGAGCGGAAGGGTGTGGTCGGTCGCTGAGCAGAGACTCCCAAGTTCCCGTGCAGCCGGTCGGCTGTACAGCTAAGATTATATTCTGAGGACATGTGTAACCAGTTGATGCTCCCTTCAGTGAACTTTTAACACCAGAGGCGGAGCAGAGACTGCAGTCAGTATCATGCTGCGCGGCTTGTTTTGAGATGCACATCAGTTTGATTGCATTTACCGTAATTATTCCTTTGCCAATCAGTTCTATATTGAAAGAGCTGGCTCCCTAGTGTTTGGTCATAGGATGTGCTTTTGCATGTGTAATGTATTTATTTCAACTATTTTTTCCCTTACACTAATGATTTAGGATGTTTTAGTTATTATTATCATGTGTGGTAGGATGCTTTCCCGATAACCACGCTAAAGGTTCTGTGTTCGAATCCTGGGTATTGGAAGGTAATATGTGTTCCATAAAAGTGCGCGTTCATATGCACAGTATTCGTATTCATATACCTCCGCGTTTGTACAGTAAGGTTGTGTAAGATGCTTGCTGCTGGTAATGTGAGCCTGATGGGATTTGACCAGTTTAGACCCCGTTGCTCATGAATGTGAGACGAAGTGTATTCGGTTACAAGTAATTGAATAGTCATTTCCCAATTAAGATCGATCATACCCAAGCAGTTAGCGTTCCTGACTAAATTTTTTTTTTTTTTTTTTTTTTTTTTTTTTTAATTTTCCAAAAGAAGGAACAGAGAATTGGGCCAGGTGAGGGTATTCCCTCAAAGGCCCAGTCCTCTGTTCTTAACGCTACCTCGCTAATGCGGGAAATGGCGAACAGTTTGAAAAAAAAAAAAAAAAAAAAAAAAATATATATATATATATATATATATATATATATATATATATATATATATATATATATATATATATATATATTCCTATGAGTCCACGGGGAAAATGAAACACGATAAGTTCCCAAGTGCACTTTCGTGTAATAATCACATCATGATGTGATAATTGTAGGAAAGTGCACTTGGGAACTTATCGTGTTTCATTTTTCCCGTGCTCATAGGTATATATATATATATATATATATATATATATATAAAATATATATATATATAATATATATAAAATATATAATATATATACATATATATATACATATATATATATATATATATATATATATATATATATATATATATATATATATATATATATATATATATATATATAAAATGGGAAACAGAAGGAGTCACGCGGGGAGTGCTCATCCTCCTCGTAGACTCAGATTGGGGTGTCTAAATGTGTGAGGATGTAACCAAGATGTGAAAAAAGGAGAGATAGTTAGTATGTTTGAGGAAAGGAACCTGGATGTTTTGGCTCCGAGTGAAACGAAGCTCAAGGGTAAAGGGGAAGAGTGGTTTGGGAATGTCTTGGGAGTAAAGTCAGGGGTTAGTGAGAGGACAAGAGCAAGGGAAGGAGTAGCAGTACTCCTGAAACAGGAGTTGTGGGAGTATGTGATAGAATGTAAGAAAGTAAATTCTCGATTAATATTGGTAAAACTGAAAGTTGATGGAGAGAGATGGGTGATTATTGGTGCATATGCACCTGGGCATGAGAAGAAAGATCATGAGAGGCAAGTGTTTTGGGAGCAGCTGAATGAGTGTGTTAGTGGTTTTGATGCACGAGACCGGGTTATAGTGATGGGTGATTTGAATGCAAAGGTGAGTAATGTGGCAGTTGAGGGAATAATTGGTATACATGGGGTGTTCAGTGTTGCAAATGGAAATGGTGAAGAGCTTGTAGATTTATGTGCTGAAAAAGGACTGGTGATTGGGAATACCTGGTTTAAAAAGCGAGATATACATAAGTATACGTATGTAAGTAGGAGAGATGGCCAGAGAGCGTTATTGGATTACGTGTTAATTGACAGGCGCGCGAAAGAGAGAATTTTGGATGTTAATGTGCTGAGAGGTGCAACTGGAGGGATGTCTGATCATTATCTTGTGGAGGCTAAGGTGAAGATTTGTATGGGTGTTCAGAAAAGAAGAGTGAATGTTGGGGTGAAGAGGGTGGTGAGAGTAAGTGAGCTGGGGAAGGAGACTTGTGTGAGGAAGTACCAGGAGAGACTGAGTACAGAATGGAAAAAAGGTGAGAACAATGGAAGTAAGGGGAGTGGGGGAGGAATGGGATGTATTTAGGGAATCTGTGATGGATTGCGCAAAAGATGCTTGTGGCATGAGAAGCGTGGGAGGTGGGTTGATTAGAAAGGGTAGTGAGTGGTGGGATGAAGAAGTAAGATTATTAGTGAAAGAGAAGAGAGAGGCATTTGGACGATTTTTGCAGGGAAAAAATGCAATTGAGTGGGAGATGCATAAAAGAAAGAGACAGGAGGTCAAGAGAAAGGTGCAAGAGGTGAAAAAAGAGGGCAAATGAGAGTTGGGGTGAGAGAGTATCATTAAAATTTAGGGAGAATAAAAAGATGTTCTGGAAGGAGGTAAATAAAGTGCGTAAGACAAGGGAGCAAATGGGAACTTCAGCGAAGGGCGCAAATGGGGAAGTGATAACAAGTAGTGGTGATGTGAGAAGGAGATGGAGTGAGTATTTTGAAGGTTTGTTGAATGTGTTTGATGATAGAGTGGCAGATATAGGGTGTTTTGGTCGAGGTGGTGTGCAAAGTGAGAGGGTTAGGGAAAATGATTTGGTAAACAGAGAAGAGGTAGTAAAAGCTTTGCGGAAGATGAAAGCCGGCAAGGCAGCAGGTTTGGATGGTATTGCAGTGGAATCTATTAAAAAAGGGGGTGACTGTATTGTTGACTGGTTGGTAAGGTTATTTGATGTATGTATGACTCATGGTGAGGTGCCTGAGGATTGGCGGAATGCGTGCATAGTGCCATTGTACAAAGGCAAAGGGGATAAGAGTGAGTGCTCAAATTACAGAGGTATAAGTTTGTTGAGTATTCCTGGTAAATTATATGGGAGGGTATTGATTGAGAGGGTGAAGGCATGTACAGAGCATCAGATTGGGGAAGAGCAGTGTGGTTTCAGAAGTGGTAGAGGATGTGTGGATCAGGTGTTTGCTTTGAAGAATGTATGTGAGAAATACTTAGAAAAGCAAATGGATTTGTATGTAGCATTTATGGATCTGGAGAAGGCATATGATAGAGTTGATAGAGATGCTCTGTGGAAGGTATTAAGAATATATGGTGTGGTAGGCAAGTTGTTAGAAGCAGTGAAAAGTTTTTATCGAGAATGTAAGGCATGTGTACGTGTAGGAAGAGAAGAAAGTGATTGGTTCTCAGTGAATGTAGGTTTGCGGCAGGGGTGTGTGATGTCTCCATGGTTGTTTAATTTGTTTATGGATGGGGGTTGTTAGGGAGGTGAATGCAAGAGTTTTAGAAAGAGGGGCAAGTATGAAGTCTGTTGGGGATGAGAGAGCTTGGGAAGTGAGTCAGTTGTTGTTCGCTGATGATGCAGCGCTGGTGGCTGATTCATGTGAGAAACTGCAGAAGCTGGTGACTGAGTTTGGTAAAGTGTGTGAAAGAAGAAAGTTAAGAGTAAATGTGAATAAGAGCAAGGTTATTAGGTACAGTAGGGTTGAGGGTCAAGTCAATTGGGAGGTAAGTTTGAATGGAGAAAAACTGGAGGAAGTAAAGTGTTTTAGATATCTGGGAGTGGATCTGGCAGCGGATGGAACCATGGAAGCGGAAGTGAATCATAGGGTGGGGGAGGGGGCGAAAATCCTGGGAGCCTTGAAGAATGTGTGGAAGTCGAGAACATTATCTCGGAAAGCAAAAATGGGTATGTTTAAAGGAATAGTGGTTCCAACAATGTTGTATGGTTGCGAGGCGTGGGCTATGGATAGAGTTGTGCGCAGGATGATGGATGTGCTGGAAATGAGATGTTTGAGGACAATGTGTGGTGTGAGGTGGTTTGATCGAGTAAGTAATTTAAGGGTAGGATAGATGTGTGGAAATAAAAAGAGCGTGGTTGAGAGAGCAGAAGAGGGTGTTTTGAAATGGTTTGGGCACATGGAGAGAATGAGTGAGGAAAGATTGACCAAGAGGATATATGTGTCGGAGGTGGAGGGAACGAGGAGAAGTGGGAGACGAAATTGGAGGTGGAAAGATGGAGTGAAGAAGATTTTGTGTGATCGGGGCCTGAACATGCAGGAGGGTGAAAGGCGGGCAAGGAATAGTGAATTGGATCGATGTGGTATACCGGGGTTGACGTGCTGTCAGTGGATTGAATGAGGGCATGTGAAGCGTCTGGGATAAACCATGGAAAGTTTTGTGGGGCCTGGATGTGGAAAGGGAGCTGTGGTTTCGGGCATTATTGCATGACAGCTAGAGACTGAGTGTGAACGAATGGGTCCTTTGTTGTCTCTTCCTAGCGCTACCTCGCACACATGAGGGGGAGGGGGATGGTATTCCACGTGTGGCGAGGTGGCGATGGGAATGAATAAAGGCAGACAGTGTGAATTGTGTGCATGGGTATATATGTATGTGTCTGTGTGTGTATATATATGTGTACATTGAGATGTATAGGTATGTATATATGCGTGTGTGGACGTGTATGTATATAGATGTGTATGGGGGTGGGTTGGGCCATTTCTTTCGTCTGTTTCCTTGCGCTTCCTCGCAAACGCGGGAGACAGCGACAAAGCAAAATAAATAAATAAAATAAGATATATATATATATATATATATATATATATATATATATATATATATATATTAATATATATATATATATATATATATATATATATATATATATATATATATATATATTAATATATATATATATATATATATATATATATATATATATATATATTTATTTATATAAATGGAATGTGGGTGTGTGTCTTGTGTAAACTTGAGGCTAACCTCAGTCACTCCTTGCGTAAATATGTTGGATCCGGCGAGAGTGCGTTCTGATTAGAAGGAACATGGTTGTCAAGTATGTCCAGTTTTTTACGACCTTTTTGCAGGATTAACGAGTAGTAGTTAGTCCTGTATTAGAAGTTTAATGACTAGGAAGTAAGACTCTATTTTAATGAATAATTAACTTGTAGGAAGAGCGTCAAGAATAATGTGGCCTTTGTTGCCAGGGTTATGAGTCGTCATCACAGCGCGTTGTCATCCCACGTCTCATTCATGTGTCCAAAGATTTGTCGTCTAAGAATAGTCTCTTGAAATTGGCCAGTTAGTAGTGCGCAGAATATCAGTGTAAGAATGATAGAAGTGATGATATGTATATTACACTTTCGTGTAATAATCACATCATGATGTGATCATTGTAGGAATGTGTACTTGGGAACTTATCGTGTTTCATTTTCCCCGTGGACTCATAGGAATATACCTGATCACGCGCAAAATTGTGATCCTTTCCAATATATATATATATATATATATATATATATATATATATATATATTATATAATATATATATATATATATATATATATATATAAATAATTACTTTTGTACATCCCTGACCCTCTTTCACAATAGCCTCAAGACCCCCATATCTGAGGGTTCCCGGGCTGGGATGCACTCAGTTGCAGGGAGTTCTTTGATGAGACTGTATTCTCTTTCATGGACTGACGGTATAATACAGCCTTGCTGAAAGTGACTTTTCACTCGTGATGTAACCTCAGGCAGGCGCGCACACACACACACACTATTACAGGGAGAGGTGAAATCGAATGCCATGGTAAAGGATAACAGGTGACTTGATCTTCACCTTTAAGTTAGTGTTATCGGCGAGTAGTAAAGACGTAAAGATAAAACATTGGAGATCATGACAAGATGTTTGCTAGGAAAAGATTTACCGCAATAAAGTTATAGTTTGGGAGTCGTGTATGGATGGAGCATGCTCACTGATCACACCATGAATGCTGATGGTTCACCGATGTGTAAAAAATTATTGTAGTGATCATCGAGGAAATTAGTGTTATTAAACACTAAACATTGCTGAAGCACGAGCATTCCTGAAGCGCGGACATTTGTGAAGCACAAGGATGTACTTCAGTTCATGAAGTTTTCTCTCCCTGAAGCTGTGTTTCGTGTTCTACAGAAAAGGTAAATGTAAAGGAAAAAATCTTTCACATAAATGTCAAAACATTCTCGCCCAATTCTGCACAGAGGCTTGTGATTGGGTGCGGAGATGATGGCTTTATAAAACCACTTGAGATCACTCATTGCCGGTAATCACCTTTGTTAAGATAAAATGTGTTTTCTTATCGTTTTACACTTGAGTGTTGGTACACACGGGCCATGTATTTCCTGATGCATTTATGGAAGAAAATGGGAGTATTATAAAGGTCGGGAACCTTGATACTTAGCTTATTGTACGTTATTTTTTTTTCCCCTTGAATGGATGACTGTAATTATTACCCAGTGCAATTTACACAGTCGTTACGTAATACTGGAATGTGTTTAACTGGATGGGATTTTGGGGGGGCTATAATTTACCGTATTAAGTTTTTTTACCCCCTCTGCTAGTGTTAATCTGTTGACAGTAAACGGATAATTGTGTAGTATAGCGGGAAAAATGTGGTCTTTTTTGTAAAAGACAATGTGAATAAAGCTGTTATTTTGCAGTGAACCTTTTCTCGCACCGGAGCTGAGGAGGGACAAATTGGAGGTCGTATCAGACGTAGAAATGGTTTGACGCAAGTCACCGAGTTCATGTTGCTCATCTGACGTAGACGTGATGGTGAACAGGTAACGTCTTCACGTCTTTCTTGTTCATGTTAAATCCGAGGCTTTGTTAGGTTGCTATGTTGGTTCCCCAGCCATCTGTAGGGGGCTTAGCTGGAGACGACACTGTAAATAGATTTCTTGTTTGTTGACTGTAGGGGGACAGGGTTTGTGTTGTTAAGACTTTGGTATGGAATTGTTGGAGGGCTGTTGGCAGTGTGGTGACCAAGTGGAGGTCAGGAGGAGACATAGAGGAAGGTAACAGCACCTCAGGCTGGACCCAAGTGCTGCCTGCAGTGTTAGTCATTCTCTTTGTTCCTTGGCCAGTGGCAACATACTGTACGGACGACCTGAACTGCATGTTGCAAGTTCTGTATATAGTTACTGGTCATGCACAGGTCTACTGAAGGCCTGTAAGTTAGACTTCCTATTTAGTATTATTTATTTGTATATTCATTGAGTCGAGAGGAAGGATTTTGCCATTTTGGTTATTTGTATACACGGATACACAGCTCATTGTGTGGCATGTGTATGTAGTAAAGCTACATGATCTCATATGTATATATGGTTGGCTTGTGAACAGTAGCTTTAACGTATTAACTATTGTGGGTTTATTCATTTATGTATTTGTGAATATATGTATATTATTGTTATCATTATTATTATTATTATTATTATTATTATTATTATTATTATTATTATTATTATGATTGTTATTATTATTAATATTATTATTATTATTATTATTATTATTATTATTATTATTATTATTATTATTATTATTATTATTATTATTATTAATAGCCACTTCAGCCGGCCTTGAGCCTCGTTTGGGTCGTAAACTTTTAGGGCTCAGGTCAGAAAGCCTTCACTACACCGCTATATTCACCACACCCTCATCTTCACTTCGCCCGTATGTTCATTACACTTTCTCTTCACTACATCCTCATTTTCACCGTAGCCTATTTCCTCAGTGCCCTTACCTTCACTACACCCTTACCTTCACTGCAACAGTCATTCGTCTCTACACTCCAGCTACACCCTTATCTTCACTTCGTCTACACCCCTCCATCCCTAAATCCTCAACACCACTGAGCTTTAGACCTCGAACCATTGAGAATGAGGTTAAACTTTAATTTTTTCCACACACACACACACACACACACACACACACATACACACACACACACACACATACACACACACACACACACACATACACACACACACACACACACACACACACACACACACACACACACCTCTGTACCTCTGAGGGAAGTGTATGGAAATACAGATCTTAGTAATACTAAAGAGGTTCGTGGAAGAGGCAGTGGCTCGAGAAAGACATGAAATAAATACACTGGAAGCGTGGAGGAAGGAGGGAGAGAGGATGGCAGGGGATAAGGAGGAAGGAAGAATAAGAAGGGAGAGGGGAAATAGAAGTAAGAAGAGAGGGAAGACGAAAGGGGAAAAGAGATCATCAGAGGGAGACGGGAGGTGGCATGGCTGCCAGTGTTTGCACAGTGAAGGATGTGTTGTTGTTGGAGGCTGTCCATGTTCAGCCTCCAGTGTTTGCAGAGGGTCGTGTGTGGCTCCATCCACGACCCTTGCCGATGGTCGTGACGGCCCTTGCGTGTGTGTGGTAACTGCACCTTCACTTCTGGTGGTCGTCGTGACGACCCAAGTGTGTGTGTTTGTGTGTGGGCACCCCGCACCACCACTTCTGCTGGTGGTCGTGGCGACCCATGTGTGTGTGTGTGTGTGTGTGTGTGTGTGTGTGTGTGTATGTGTGTGTCTGTGTGTGTGTGTGTGTGTGTGTACCCCGCACCACCACGCCTGCTGGTGGTCGGACGTCGTACAGGCTGGTATGTGGAGAATGGCTTGACTTGTCGTCTCACACAGGTCCAAACAAACCCTGGCACAACACCTTATCGTTATTGGTACCAGACCTGAATTTTTGAGATTCTAATCATTGTTGGTACCCAGTAGATGAATGCACTTGTGTGAAAGACTGTGAGCTCACATAGTGAACCAGCTTCGGTACAATTCATCTTGCAACTGATGTCTGACGGAGACTCAGTGCGACCTGTGTAACCTCACAGCTCACAGTATGGGCGTGGGGTAGCACAGTCATCTTGTCTCTGATTACGGCAGAAATTAGATCTCTGGACATGGTCGGCTGGTGACGTCAGGTGTGATCGGGTGATGTAATATGAATAGCCATCTGAAAAAGGAGTGCGCCTCTCCTAGGGTGTAAATCCCTCTCATTTTTCACCGGACAGTCTCTGGGTCGTCGCATATTGTGTACTGCCTGGGTTAGGTTGAGATTCCTGAGAAAGTACGTATATGTACCATCTTGACTAATATATACATCCTGGTCCAGTATGTACTTCCTGGCCTGATATGTGCTTTCTGGTCCAGTATGTACTTCCGTGGTCCAGTGTTTACTTCCATGGTCCAGTATGTGCTTCCTGGTCCAGTATGTACATCCACAGGGCTGATGTAGTTGTTGGTAGTACGGCCAAGTGACGGGCAGGGGGGCCTGGCTGTTGCTGCTTTGAGGCTGCACATCACGCCGGAGGAGGCAAATGATGGACTCATTTGGAGCGAGAAGTTCCCTCTCGAGACTGTGATCTTTTTCGTCGGCTAAGACCACTCTCTGACCGTACTCCTGGGAACTCCCTCCTCATAAAGTAGTGGACAAAGCCGCCTCCTCAACCCTCATGATCCATCCCAGACAAAGTTTGGGCCACAGTGACGGTCTTGGCAGTGTTAGAGCCACCGACACGCCCCCCCCCAGACCTCGTCTGCCTTGATGATGGTCTCCCAAAACTAATGATCGCTACCACTGACTCCACATCCTCTCTCTCTCTCTCTCTCTCTCTCTCTCTCTCTCTCTCTCTCTCTCTCTCTCTCTCTCTCTCTCTTCCTCTCTCTCTCTCTCATTTTAATCCTGCAAGGTATTTTTTTATTCCTGTTTCTTGAACGGTGTGTTGCCGGAGGGAGGGCGTGGAGGGTGGGGAGAGAGAACCTTTGCTTTGCTCCATTTTCCTCCACTACTTTTCAGGGACATCGTCTTTTTCAGTGGTGTTAAGGCCGGACTGCTTCTCTTGGACCATAGGGTCTGTGTATCTAAGTAACTCTCCCTCGCTGTCTCTCCTTCTCTCTCGGAATGGACATAACCGCCTCTGCCATTTCTGTAAAGAGAACTCTCATTCATCTGGAGATTACGTTTTGTGAGTCATATTAGTTACGATTATTCTGACGATGTTATTACATATTTTCTTGATATATTACCCTGTCTTAGAACAATGTTTTTGTCGAGTTATTACCAACAATGGTTGAGTTTGTCCAGTCGTCATTATTTGTACGTGATAAACAAGTGGTGGACAGGCTGGCGGCGGCGCCAGGTGTGGTGTCATACCTTGATCGGTTCACAGGAACTTGTGTCTTTGATGTTCAGCTGTTGTATCAACATGTTACAAAGCGAGGTGATGAGAGGCTGCCGATGTCGTGGTGTGCTGAGGAGAACGACACAGGCCAAGTGCTGGTGTCGTTTATCGTGGGGTGTCTGTCTCTAGTTCACAGGACGACACTGCCGGTGTATAGGTGTCATTCATCATGAGATGTCGTCCCCTTCCACTCAACGACACTGCCGGATTACAGGTGTCGTTCATCGTATAGTGTCGTTTTCTTCCACAGGACGACCTAGAAGGGATGGATGACAGGACTTTCAGTGCATTTTGGCCTTATGTAGAAGTCTCAGACCCAGGACATGACCTCTGCCATGTTGAAGGGGTGGGTGACGTGATAGGTCGTGCCAGGTGTTGCTACCTAGGCTGGAGATGACGTAGCGACGTCGTATGTGGTGCCTGGGCTGGAGATGACGTGGTGACGTCATATGTGTTGCCTGGGCTAGAGATGACGTGGTAGGTTGCGCCATTTATTGCAACCTGGGCAAGAGATGATGTTATGACGTGGTAGGTGGTTGCAAGTTGTAGGCACCTCAGCTGTAGAAGACGTGGTGACGTGGTAGGCTGTGCCAGTTGTTGCAACCTGTGTTGGAAATGACGTTATGACGTGGTAGGTGGTTGCAGTCTTTGTTGCCTGGTCTAGAGATGACGTGGTAGATTGTGCTACTTAATAATATCTGGGCTGAGGTTGACGTGGTGATTTGACAGACGGTGTCAGTTGTAGAGGATGTTATGACGTGCTGGGTGTTTTCCGTTGTTGGTACCTGGGCTGAAGATGACGTGGTAGATGGTGGCAGTTGTTGGCACCTGGGTTGGAAACGAGCTGAAGATGACGTGGTAGATGGTGGCAGTTGTTGGCACCTGGGTTAGAAACGAGTGTTCCATCCTCCAGTGGACACCCCCCCCCAGGACGTTGTCTTTTTACAAGGTGTTGATCGATGGTTTGATTTACGGAGGAGCTTCGCCAGTACCAACGTAGACGGAGACTTCAGGGGGAGGTGTCATTATTGCAGGGATTCCAGAAGCGAGGGCACAGAAGGCTACCTTGAGGCACCCAGTTGGCTCTCGTGTGTTGCCCATCTCCCCTGGCAGCACGTCGTCCCTCATGGTAGTTCCCAAGGGCACGTAAGATGTGTCCGTTGGTGCCTCACGCTCTGTGAGGAGTCTCGTCCATGCCACGCTGGTACGGAGGAGGCAGTAGTCATGATACGCGTGATAGTTAACCACCCAGTGCTTGTTGCCAGGCAGGCAGCACTCGGATGAAGGGATGAACAGCTGAACGTTGCTTTGAGAATACTAGTTGATTTATCGTTCGGCGAACGATGCATTTGAAAGAACTGGATTTGATGGGAGATGATAGCGTTTCCAGGGTTACAGCGGCCTTGGAAAATAAAAAACAGTAGCCCAGGTTGGCCGAGTTGTTGTTATTGTGAACTGAGCTTCACCTGTGTGGCTGTGACCCTTGTGTGAGGCAGATGGGGTGGGTGTGAGATAGGTTGTGTGACCACCGGATCTGTATCCTCTTGTATTAGTATGTGGCTAACGTCATCAGATCCTTTATGGTGTATAGCGGATTGAGACAACCAAACGCATCGTCCAACAGCTGCCCAGGGTGGCACTACCGTCCTGACTAAGGAGCGTTAACGTTGTGCCCGGAACCATCTTACATCCTCCATGTTAAGATTGCTGGTCTTACTTTCTCTTTTCATCACAACGCGACCACCGGGCTAGTCCTGCCATCTTCTTACAAGCAGCAAACACTTACTCAGACATTACTTATCTTCACATAAGTTCACTTGCCATCTTCGTCACATAAGTTCTCTTGCCATCTTCGTCACATAAGTTCTCTTGCCATCTTCGTCACATAAGTTCTCTTGCCATCTTTTGTCTGCACAATTGTTCTTAACTTTAATCATGATAGTGTCCACCAGACCTAGAGCCCGTAGGCCCCGGCATCATGGTAAGAATCTCCGGGTTTCTGCCTGACTCCTCTGCTAATGAGAGGGAGAACTCAGACAGTAGTAGTACCGGCTTTTCCCACCACCTTTCCCTCTTTGATGGACTTTCCTCTTTCTCTATTCACTATACCAACATTCGTGGTCTTTCTAGTAACCTCTTCTCTGTTAACCCCATCTGTCTAGTACGTCTCCTAATATCTTACTTTTATCAGCGACCCACTTGTTTGATGATGTTCTCACTCGCTTATTTTTCATATCCCACCATAATCTCCACTCATTGCTTATTCCAACATAACCCATCTGTTGCACTCGTCGAGGACCTTGAATCCTTAAACTTTAATGTTATGTGGCTAAAGGTTTGTTTCCAAAGCCACACTTTTCCTTTGGTTTGCCTACTGCTCTCCTAATTCTGCAATTTCTATATATTTCTTCGTCTGTCTGAACTCCTGCTTTGAGACTATGGTATCATCTCTCCTGCAAACCGAGATGCTCTACCCAGGGAATTCCAGTGTTCATCAAAGGGAATGTTTTAATTCCTTCCATACGGATAGTGGGAGGATTGTAGCCCTCACGTTCTCCATTCTCAGTGATCTAGAACAAAGTATCTCCCATCCCACCCACATTCCTGACCGCTGTGACCACTCTTCTAATATTCTGGATTTCTTTTTCACCTCTGATCTTTAGCACTGTAACTAAACAATCTCGCCCCCAGTTGGTTCACCTGACCACACTCTAATAAATGTATATATTGTAGCAACACCACCCCCTCCAGCAACCCCTTCTAAAACGTAAATATTTACACCTTAACAAAGCTGACTGGAATAACTTGCGAAAATTTTCATCTGATTTTCCCTTGGTGAATTACTGTCTCTTAAGTGGTGATGCATCTAACTCAGACAAACGCACAACAGAGATTATTGTTGCGGGAGTGGAAGCATATTGTACAGGTGTACCTAGCGACAGCATTAGGATCCCGGTTCCTCTGTCAAGGAATAAACTATTGAAATTAATTTGAAATTGTGTGGAAGAAATTTTTCCCCGCTTCCTCCAAGATGAACTTTTCTTCCAGTCCATGGTTCAACCGTTCCTGTTCTGAGGCCATTCAGGCAAGGGATCAGGCATATCGATCTTGGGAAAACTCTTCATCTTACTCCCATTCATTGTTTATCACTGCCTGAAATCAATGCAAGTACGTTAACCGTGAAGCAAAGCGTTCGTTTATTCAAAGGAAGTGCGATAACCTCTCCAATTTATCCACTGATAGGTCTCTCTGATATTTAACTAAGGGAATCTCTAACATTTTCTGTCGCTCTGCCTTTCCCTCACTTTTCCGTTTAACGTTGCTATAGACGTCTCTCCCGTAGACTAAGCAACTCTCATTGATTCCCGTTTCTCCTCTCTGCCTTGGATGACTCTAACATTCCTTCACCCCCTGATGCTCCTCTTACTAACCTGTCCGAAAAGTGCTCATCTTGGACACAAGCAAGGCTTATGGCATTCATCCCCGTTTACTGAAAGAGTGTTTCTGAACTTGCACCTGTGCTTGCTCGTCTTTTCTGTTTCTCTTTAAGAACCAGAACTTCTTGGAAACATTTGTTGGTACATCCCATCCCTACTAAGGGTGGCTGTTCTAACCCCATGTAACTCTCGTCCTTTTGCTTCAACATCTCCCATTTTTAAAGTCTGAATCCCTCCTCAACTCTCATATCCTCGGACATTTCGTATTTTACAGTATGGCTTCTGTAAGGCGAAATCCGCTGGTGATATTCTTTCTTATCTTACTAATTTCTGGTCATCGTCCCTGAAAGATTTCTGGAAATCCTTTTCATTGTGGCGTCATGGTCTCATTTGTAAGCTTCCCTCTTTTGGCTTCCCTTCCTCATTTTGATCTCTCATATTTAGCTTCCTATCTCCATGGTTGTTGATGGATCAGCCGCTTCCCCTTTCTCCATCAACAGTGGAGTCTCTCAAGGTTTTGTTCTGTCCCCTACACTTTTTGTCCTTTTTATCAACCAGTTATTTTAACCTACAAATAACCAAATGCGCTTATACGCTGACGACTTAGTGCTGCATTCCTCCACATCTTTCAATTCTTTTCCTTCTCTCACTTGATCTGCATATCGTGTCAGCACAACTTCCTCAGTGAACCCTGACTTGGACAGGATGTCTCAGTGGGTAGGCGAAATCTGGTTAAGTTTAATGCCTCCAACACCCATTTTCTTTACATTTCTTTCTCCATCGAAAATTCCTCACAACTTTTCTCTCTCCTTTGCTGGTTTTTTAATTCTATCTCACAACTCAGTTATACTTGGTATAGCTCTAACATACCCTCTCTTGGAAACCCCACAATACCGAAAAAAGCTAAGTCTGGCTCTGAGAAACTGGGAGTCCTGTTTAGATGTCGAAATTTCTTTCCTCCGAATAGTTGCTTCGTTTATAGATAGGACTGACCCGTCCTTGTATGGATTGCTGCTCTCACATCTGGGGTGGTTCTAGCTCTGCATCCTTACTTGACAAGAGTCGACTGCGGTCTGACTTATAAATTCTCCCGAGCCAACTTCCAAACTTGATCTCCATGCCCTACGCCGCAATGTTGGCTCGCTTTCCCTCTTCTATTGGTATTTCTTAGGTTTTTGCTCCTGAGAGCTGGCTGCTTGTGTACCCCCACCCCTAAGCTAGACCACGCAGTACTTGCTGAGCTGCTGCGTCATATGATTACTGACTGTGTGACCGATGGTAATTCAAGGGTGGGTCGATGTGATAACTGTTTCTTTTCATACACCTCGAAGGTTTGGAACTCTCAACTCTCATGTCTTTCCCAATAAGTATGACCTGACAAATGTTAAAAAGACAGATTTTTTTTTTTTCACTTTCTTCAGAATTCGTAGATTATTTCCATAGTTTCCTCATTTTTCAGCCCATTGACCTCTTTACATATTTAAGGCCCGGCCTAAATGTGGACTTTGGTCTGTGACTGGAACCTCAAACGGGGAAAAGAAAACGTTGAAGGCATTGTTGGCTGTCGTTCTTATGTGCCTGAACTTATCACCGTTTTTATCAGCGAAGTTCTAAGTTAGTAGGTCAGTTTTTATGAACTTAGTCCCATTCCACTGAGCGTGTTTCCTGGAGGACGTCTTGGGTGGGTCTTCCTGTCATGCTCTAACTAGATCCCATCACAGGCTAGAGGAGGTATTGGATAGGTCGGCCTGTCATGCTCTAACTACACCTCATCACAGCTTGAGCTTCTATCCTGGTAGTGTCCGCCTGCCAGTGTGGTGTGGGACGGCCTATATCGGTGCGCCTCCTGCCCTCAGCTACAGCCTCCTGCTGTAGGGTCTTACTGTGTGTGGCTCATGACTTTGATTCTCTGATCACACGCTGTGTTTAGTTCCAGCCATCCCCCCCCCCCCCCATATACACACACCCCACCCCACCATACCCCGGGTAGACTGGGGGTGTGTATGTATTCGTGTTGGCAGCGGTACACACACACACACACACACACTCTCTCTCTCTCTCTCTCTCTCTCTCTCTCTCTCTCTCTCTCTCTCTCTCTCTCTCTCTCTCTCTCTCTCCATTGATGCATACATTCCGGGCCTTCGTGTTTACTGGTTACATAGGAAACTGGATAGAAGCCTGGGTACGTGACAGGAGGCAGAGAGTCGTTATGAATGGTGAATCATCGCGGGTCTCCCCTGCTGATGACAGTGCCAATAATCTAAAAAAAAAAAAAAGGAATATAGACTAAGACCACAAGAGGATCTAGATAAAGTCGCTGAATGGTCTAGAAAACGGTGAATGCCATTTACCGTCAATGGATATCAGCTTTTCGTTCCAACTAAGGTTCAGTCATCTGTTCTTGACGCTACTTCGCTCATGCGGGAAATGACGAGCAAGTTTGAAAAAAAAAAAAAAAAGACAGCTGTTACAAGCAGGAAACCTTACAAAAAATCGATCATGATCTGATGAGCCGCAAGATAAAGGACACCCCTACTGTCTCCAACAGTTTCAAGTTGTCCCAGCATTGTGATGAAGCTGCCAAGAAAGGAAATAGGATGTCAGGATTTATTGACAGAAACTTTTCATACAAAAACAAGGATGTGATATTGCCTCTATAGCTAAGTCTGTTCAGACCCCACCTCGAATATGCAGTGCAGTTCTAGAACCTCTACTTAAGCAAGAGTATGCTAGAACTGAAGGCAGTGCAGAGGAGAGTAACTAGATTGATTTCTTCCTTGCGTAACAAACCATATGAGGAGAGACTGCGAGAATTAGACATGTTCTCTCTCAGCAAGACACATCTCCGAGGCAACTTAATGGAGTGATTTAAGATGCTTAAAGGATTCAACAGTATCGACATTGAAAATTTCTTTACGGTAGCGCCATCACTACTAGCGAGAGGCAGGTGACTAAAAGTTAGAGGTCACCAAGGTAATCTGGACTGTACGAAATATTTCTATACCAACAACTTTATTGTAGGACTAAGCTCCCAGAACATGTTGTTCAGAGCAAAATTATTCATCTTTTCAAAATTAGACTTGATCCTTACCTTTCATCCTCTGGTATTGAATAATTGATTAAATCAACCGTCATAGCGTTGTGGTATATTATGCAACTTCCTCGGCCACTGATCTCTCCCTAGCCTGATTAACCCGTGTCACCTGTTTCAAGTGATCAAGGAAGAATTATTACCTAATTTTTCAACATCAGGAATAATATAGACATGTTAAGTCGGGCTTGTTGCCGGAGGGTGGGAAAAGAGAGAGAGAGAGAGAGAGCGAGAGAGAGAGAGAGAGAGAGAGAGAGAGAGAGAGAGAGAGAGAGAGAGAGAGAGAGAGAGAGAGAGAGAGAGACTTACTTTACCATCGTTTACTTGTACTGATTAAAAGGGGACTGCATTTTTTTTAAGTACTGTCGAGGCCAGTCCACCTCGCTTGGACCTTAGTACTGTGTGATCTATGTATCTCTCTCTCTCTCTCTCTCTCTCTCTCTCTCTCTCTCTCTCTCTCTCTCTCTCTCTCTCCCCTACAGTAGGTGGTAGGCTGCCACAGGTCAGTGAACCGGTACTAACCGCCTAGTTATCGGTAGGGTTAGTGATGTTTCCGTAGTGAGCCACCACTTCAGTGGTTGTCAAGTATCACTCTCTTTGGCCGAGGTTGCTGTCTTCTCTCTCCGACTCACCCCACGCGGACACTGCTGGCATCAAGGCCACGGACATACAATATCTCCATCTCCTACATAACATAACACTAGACAACTCACACGACCTATTCTTCGTAACTCTAGATTTCCCTGTGCTGCGCGTTAGCCTCGCTGGCAGATTTTCACCACAAGCGCTCGCAAGTGTAATTATATTGCTTCTTTGTTTTATGATGTAATAAACTCAGTTTCACGTCATCCGGAATACTATTATATTGAAAAAGACAATAGAGATAGGTTGAATTGATGATTATTTAATACGGGTAGATTGAGAAATAGAAAATGCATATGGGATGGCTTAATTTTATGTTATATCCTCTCTGGGGCTAGAGCAACTAAAGGATATAACATATATTAAGCAAGAAACATGTTTAAAAAGATGTAAAAAGAAATACTATTATAGTATAAGAGCGGGTGGTGAGTGAATGGAACAGAATGTCTGAAGACATGCTTAATGCAGGCAGCATACATACTTGTAAGAAACTGTGTGACATCGGAGAATACATAGGAGATGGGGACCCACGAGTGTAAAATTCACTCCCCTTACAGTACAGATAGATAGTCACACACACACACACACACACACACACACACACACACACACACACACACACACATATATATATATATATATATATATATATATATATATATATATATATATATATATGGTGAGAGTAAGTGAGCTTGGGAAGGAGACTTGTGTGAGGAAGTACCAGGAGAGACTGAGTACAGAATGGAAAAAGGTGAGAACAATGGAAGTAAGGGGAGTGGGGGAGGAATGGGATGTATTTAGGGAATCAGTGATGGATTGCGCAAAAGATGCTTGTGGCATGAGAAGCGTGGGAGGTGGGTTGATTAGAAAGGGTAGTGAGTGGTGGGATGAAGAAGTAAGATTATTAGCGAAAGAGAAGAGAGAGGCATTTGGACGATTTTTGCAGGGAAAAAATGCAATTGAGTGGGAGATGTATAAAAGAAAGAGACAGAAGGTCAAAAGAAAGGTGCAAGAGGTGAAAAAGAGGGCAAATGAGAGTTGGGGTGAGAGAGTATCATTAAATTTTAGGGAGAATAAAAAGATGTTCTGGAAGGAGGTAAATAAAGTGCGTAAGACAAGGGAGCAAATGGGAACTTCAGTGAAGGGCGCAAATGGGGAGGTGGTAACAAGTAGTGGTGATGTGAGAAGGAGATGGAGTGAGTATTTTGAAGGTTTGTTGAATGTGTTTGATGATAGAGTGGCAGATATAGGGTGTTTTGGTCGAGGTGGTGTGCAAAGTGAGAGGGTTTGGGAAAATGATTTGGTAAACAGAGAAGAGGTAGTAAAAGCTTTGCGGAAGATGAAAGCCGGCAAGGCAGCAGGTTTGGATGGTATTGCAGTGGAATCTATTAAAAAAGGGGGTGACTGTATTGTTGACTGGTTGGTAATGTTTTTTAATATATGTATGACTCATGGTGAGGTGCCTGAGGATTGGCGGAATGCGTGCATAGTGCCATTGTACAAAGGCAAAGGGGATAAGAGTGAGTGCTCAAATTACAGAGGTATAAGTTTGTTGAGTATTCCTAGTAAATTATATGTGAGGGTATTGATTGAGAGGGTGAAGGCATGTACAGAGCATCAGATTGGGGAAGAGCAGTGTGGTTTCAGAAGTGTTAGAGGATGTGTGGATCAGGTGTTTGCTTTGAAGAATGTATGTGAGAAATACTTAGAAAAGCAAATGGATCTGTATGTAGCATTTATGGATCTGGAGAAGGCATATGATAGAGTTGATAGAGATGCTCTGTGGAAGGTTTTAAGAATATATGGTGTGGGAGGCAAGTTGTTAGAAGCAGTGAAAAGTTTTTATCAAGGATGTAAGGCATGTGTACGTGTAGGAAGAGAGGAAAGTGATTGGTTCTCAGTGAATGTAGGTTTGCGGCAGGGGTGTGTGATGTCTCCATGGTTGTTTAATTTGTTTATGGATGGCGTTGTTAGGGAGGTGAATGCAAGAGTTTTGGGAAGAGGGGCAAGTATGAAGTCTGTTGTGGATGAGAGAGCTTGGGAAGTGAGTCAGTTGTTGTTCGCTGATGATACAGCGCTGGTGGCTGATTCATGTGAGAAACTGCAGAAGCTGGTGACTGAGTTTGGTAAAGTGTGTGAAAGAAGAAAGCTAAGAGTAAATGTGAATAAGAGCAAGGTTATTAGGTACAGTAGGGTTGAGGGTCAATTCAATTGGGAGGTAAGTTTGAATGGAGAAAAACTGAAGGAAGTAAAGTGTTTTAGATATCTGGGAGTGGATCTGGCAGTGGATGGAACCATGGAAGCGGAAGTGGATCATAGGGTGGGGGAGGGGGCGAAAATTCTGGGAGCCTTGAAGAATGTGTGGAAGTCGAGAACATTATCTCGGAAAGCAAAAATGGGTATGTTTGAAGGAATAGTGGTTCTAACAATGTTGTATGGTTGCGAGGCGTGGGCTATGGATAGAGTTGTGCGCAGGAGGATGGATGTGCTGGAAATCAGATGTTTGAGGACAATGTGTGGTGTGAGGTGGTTTGATCGAGTAAGTAACGTAAGGGTAAGAGAGATGTGTGGAAATAAAAAGAGCGTGGTTGAGAGAGCAGAAGAGGGTGTTTTGAAATGGTTTGGGCACATGGAGAGAATGAGTGGGGAAAGATTGACCAAGAGGATATATGTGTCGGAGGTGGAGGGAACGAGGAGAAGAGGGAGACCAAATTGGAGGTGGAAAGATGGAGTGAAAAAGATTTTGTGTGATCGGGGCCTGAACATGCAGGAGGGTGAAAGGAGGGCAAGGAATAGAGTGAATTGGAGCGATGTGGTATACCGGGGGTGACGTGCTGTCAGTGGATTGAATCAAGGCATGTGAAGCGTCTGGGGTAAACCATGGAAAGCTGTGTAGGTATGTATATTTGCGTGTGTGGACGTATGTATATACATGTGTATGGGGGGGGGTTGGGCCATTTCTTTCGTCTGTTTCCTTGCGCTACCTCGCAAACGCGGGAGACAGCGACAAAGCAAAAATATATATATATATATATATATATATATATATATATATATATATATATATATATATATATATATATATATATATTCCTATGAGTCCACGGGCAAAATGAAACACGATATGTTCCCAAGTGCACTTTCGTGTAATAATCACATCATCAGGGGAGACACAAGAGAGAAATATTAGTCAGTTGATATACATCGAAAAGACGAAGCCAGGACGCCATTTGGTAAACATGCGATTCAATCGCATGTTCCCAGTGAATGTCGGTTTGCGGCAGGGGTGTGTGATGCCTCCATGGCTTTTTAATTTGCTTATGGATGGGGTTGTTAGGGAGGTGAATGCAAGTGTTTTGGAGAGAGGGGCAAGTATGCAGTCTGTTGTGGATTAGATGGAGTGGGAAGTGTGTCAGTTGTTGTTCGCTGATGATACAGCGCTGGTGGCTGATTCGGGTGAGATTCTGCAAAAGCTGTTGACTCAGTTTGTTAAAGTGTGTGTGAAAGAAGAAAGCTGAGAGTAAATGTGAATAAGATCATGGTTATTAGGTTCAGTAGAGTTGAGGAACAAGTCAATTGGGAGGTAAGTTTGAATGGCGAAAAACTGGAAGAAGTGAAGTGTTTTAGATATTTGGGAGTGGATTTGGCAGCGGATGGAACCATGGAAGCGGAAGTGAGTCACAGGGTGGGGGAGGGGGTAAAGGTTCTGGGAGCGTTGAAGAATGTGTGGAAGGCGAGAACGTTGTCTCGGAGAGCAAAAATGGGTATGTTTGAAGGAATAGTGGCTCCAACAATTTTTTATGATTGTGAGGCATGGGCGATAGATCGGGTCGTGTAGAGGAGGGTGGATGTGTAGGAAATAAGATGTTTGAGGACAATTTGAGGTGTAAGATGGTTTGATCGAGTAAATAATGAAAGGGTAAGAGAGATGTGTGGTAATAAAAGAGTGTGGTTTAGAGAGCATAAGAGGGTGTATTGAAATGGTTTGGTCACATGGAGAGAATGAGTGAGGAAAGAATGACAAAGAGGGTTTATGTGTCAGAGGTGGTGGGAACGAGAAGTGGGAGACCAAATTGGAATTGGAAGGATGGAGTGAAAAAGATTTTGAGTGATCGGGGCCTGAACATACAGGAGGGTGAAAGGCGTGTGAGGAATAGAGTGAATTGGAACGATGTGATATACCGGGGTCGACGTGCTGTCAGTGGATTGAACCAGGGCATGTGAAGCGTCTGGGGTAAACCATGGTAAGTTTTGTGGGGCCTGGATATGGAAAGGGAGCTGTGGTTTCGGTGCATTACACATGACAGCTAGAGACTGAGTGTGAACTTATGTGGCCTTTTTTTTTGTCTTTTCCTGGCGCTATATCGCGCTCACACGTGGGGATGGGGATGTCAATTCATGTGTGGCGGGATGGCGACAGAAATGGATGAAGGCAGTATGTATGAATATGTACATATGTATATATGTATATGTCTGTGTATGTATATGTATGTATACGTTGAAATGTATAGGTATGTATATGTGCGTATTGTGGGCGTTTATGTTTATACATGTGTATGTGGGTGGGTTGGGCCATTCTTTCGTCTGTTTCCTTGTACTACCTCGCTGATGCAGGAGACAGCGTCAAAGTATAATAAAAATGTTATATATATATATATATATATATATATATATATATATATATATATATATATATATATATATGTATATATATATATATATATATATATATATATATATATATATATATATATATATATATATATACATATATATATATATATATATATATATATATATATATATATTTTCATACTATTCGCTATTTCCCGCGATAGCGAGGTAGCGTTAAGAACAGAGGACTGGGCCTTTGAGGGAATATCCTCACCTGGACCTCTTCTCTGTTCCTTCTTTTGGAAAATTAAAAAAAAAAAAAAAAAAAAAACGAGAGGGGAGGATTTCCAGCCCCCCGCTCCCTTCCCTTTTAGTCGCCTTCTACGACACGCAGGGAATACGTGGGAAGTATTCTTTCTCCCCTATCCCCAGGGAATATATATATATATATATATATATATATATATATATATATATATATATATATATATATATATATATATATATATATACACGCACACATATATATGAGGATAGAGATGGAAGCCACAGTGCCAGTGCTCCATGTTTGTTGCCAATGTGTCCGTATGTTCGTGTCTGGTCCTGTGTACCGTCATGCGCCAGTACCTCGCTGAAACTGGCGAACCAATTTCCTGGCTATTGTGATATATTTTTTTCCCAGCACAGGTTACCGAAACCTTTGAAAGCCGACCAATATTGGGGGAAAAATTTCGATATCTGAAAAAAATAATATTGACTGTGCATTTGGGAAGGTCAGAGTTGGTTGCCAGGATCTCTCTATGTTGGTGATTAGAGACCATAACGAGGTCACCGGTAGTTTGTAATCCATTAAGCACGACGTTACGACCCTTAAGCTCACATACATAGTGCGAGTGTGCGTGGTATTATAATTATCTCACACCTGAAGCAGGTGTTAAAGGTATTTTGGTTGGTGGGTAAATTAGATTTGATGTCGACGCCCTTAATGACCCTGGCAGTTGATAGGCCTGAATTAGCCCAAATAACTAGGCAGCCAAATAACCCTTAGCCATGATGGCCTGGCCAATGAGGGTCAGGGGAAGGCTGGGCCCTCGTGTCCAGAGGTCAATCCGTCATTCTGAAGGGTCGTTCCGTCGTGCCCAACGACCATTCTGACATATTCAAGGGTCATTCCGTCGTGCTCAAGGGTCGTTCTGACATACTTAAGGGTCGTTCCGTCGTACTCGGGGGTCGTTCTATCATACTTAAGGGTCGTTCTGACATTTATGAGTCGTTCCGTCGTGCTTAAGGGTCGATCTGACATACTTAAGGGTCGTTCCGTCGTGCTTCTTCAGAATTGATATGGTGTCATTCATCATTACCGTAATTGTTTAGCTGTGTAAGAGTGATGGCAGTTCTCTCTCTCTCTCTCTCTCTCTCTCTCTCTCTCTCTCTCTCTCTCTCTCTCTCTCTCTCTCTCTCTCTGTTGGAGGCTCTAGTCATGGACAAAAGTCCACATCAAGGCCGGGCCTTAAATGGAATGTAGTGAGGATTGTGACAGAAAAAGAAGAAACAAGGGAAAGTATTTACGAATTTTTGAGGAAGTGAAAAACCTTTGTTTTAAAATGTGCCAGGTCATAGTTACTGGCGAGGACATGAGAAGGTCTGTCTACTCCGTCTATCTCTCTTCTTTCTCTATCTATCTATATTTTCTAGCTGTTTGTGTGTCTATCTCTCTTTCTATATGCTGCACCTCTCCTCCACCTCCCGCACGGTGGGCTCGGCCAGACGACCGTAGCCAGCCCGTGTCTACACCCGTTAGCAGTAGCTAGGAACATCGTCATATAGACCTTCAGCTGGACGCTGTCACTTTGAACGTTTTCACCTCTTTGCTTTCCAATGTATCGTCTCCCTTTTACTTTGACCTTTTACATTCCCTTCATGCATCCTCTGCACATTAGTCAGACATATTCACTGATGTATATACATTTGTTTGTGTGTGACGACATATTCACAAGTCCATTATCTCCACCTGTTCCTACTTCCCGAGATGTGGCACTGTTGCGTGTGGTTTACGTGTCAGTGCCTTACAACAAAGTGGGTTTTACCGCACATATACGACAGAGTGGGCTGAACTACTCAGGCAGGAAAGCTGGTTGAACCTCTCATACAACAAGGTGGGTTGAATATCTCATACAAGAGAGTCGGTTGAACCACTCATACAAGGTGGGTTTTTACCACTTATGCAACAAGGTGGGTTGGACCACTCGTACAAGGTGGGTTAAAGAACATTTTTGACAAGGTGTGATAGACTTCTCGTACCACAAAGAATGTAAAACCACAGACATGATAAGCTAAATTGCCCCACTCCTTCAAGCATAACATGCCATTGCTGATAACTCCTGAATTTATCAGTCATGTAAGGCTTAGGCAATTTGCTTTCTCTTCAAAACTCACTTCTTACTACATTGCATTATCATTGTTTTCATTCCCCAGACCTTACCGTTGGTGTTCTCAATGTGTTTATGTTCTCTCCATCTTCTGTCCTGCGATCACACTTTTCATTTTGTTTACCAGTTGCCACGACCTTCTCACTTTCCTTTATATTAATTTTCGGTTGTCATACATACTCTTCCAAACTGCTTCAGCATTTAACTCATTGGCTCAATCTGTTCTTATCGTTGTGACCTTAACTTATCACCATTTTTCCAACCTGTGTCATCAGTCATTACTGCCATACCTCCAATTACGTGGCTAACCGCTAGTTCGGCCATTACTCCGTCAGTGTGCCAGTAAGAAAGATAATGGTGCTGGCATTAAGCTCCACCTCCTCTACGTATACCCAAACCTTCACCTCAAACTAATATCCTCCCTCCATTACCTTCCACGACTTACTTGCTGAGCAGAGTCACTTTACTGTCTCTAATTTGTTTCCTTCGACAGCATCATACACCAGCATGTTGTGGGTCCCTTATACCCCGATCGTTAGATCTCTGTCCGTCTGGGAAATGGTGCCTGCGCTTCTGTTGCTTCCCCTCCTTTTGTTTAACAGATAACAAGCTCAGATCATAGGTTCGTGCTACCATTCGCATGTGGCGCCGCAATGAGAGTCACATTTGTAGTAGAGTCACAGATACTGCGAACTGATAACAGTCAAGTCTTTGAGAGGGAGGAAATGAGAACATTTACAGAACACTTGTCGCAAGCCGACATCAATACAGCGTGAGAGAAGGATGTTAAATAAGGAATAATTCTCTCAGACGAACGTGCTTTCCTGGAGCACATCAAAGCAATCGCTGTAACTCCAGGGATATATCTAGGCTGGGTTATTTATGTTAAGCTTCAAAGACGGAGAGAAAAAAGCAAACCAGTCATGGACTTACTTTACGAAGCTCCTGTACTATCGAGACGAGGATATTGTCTCTTGCGAGGTTCACTTTCTCAGTGGTGGCGATATTGGCAGGCAATCTGGGTTTTGTGCACAGAACACTCACAACCCACACTGATCTTGTCAGCGGTCACAACTACTGGGAGCGACGGATGCTATTGATTCTTCTCTGCTAGAACGCAGATGAAACATAATGTATCTCGAGGATAATGCTTAGCCCGGTCTCCATATATATTTATATATATATATATATATATATATATATATATATATATATATATATATATATATATATATATACATTTTTTTCTTTTTTTCCTTTGTCGCTGTCTCCCGCGTTTGCGAGGTAGCGCAAGGAAACAGACGAAAGAAATGGCCCAAGCCACCCCCATACACATGTATATACATACGTCCACACACGCAAATATACATACCTACACAGCTTTCCATGGTTTACCCCAGACGCTTCACATGCCCTGATTCAATCCACTGACAGCACGTCAACCGCGGTATACCACATCGATCCAATTCACTCTATTCCTTGCCCTCCTTTCACCCTCCTGCATGTTCAGGCCCCGATCACACAAAATCTTTTTCACTCCATCTTTCCATCTCCAATTTGGTCTCCCACTTCCCCTCGTTCCCTCCACCTCCGACACATATATCCTCTTGGTCTATCTTTCCTCACTCATTCTCTCCATGTGCCCAAACCATTTCAAAACACCCTCTTCTGCTCTCTCAACCACGCTCTTTTTATTTCCACACATCTCTCTTACCCTTACGTTACTTACTCGATCAAACCACCTCACACCACACATTGTCCTCAAACATCTGATTTCCAGCACATCCATCCTCCTGCGCACAACTCTATCCATAGCCCACGCCTCGCAACCATACAACATTGTTAGAACCACTATTCCTTCAAACATACCCATTTTTGCTTTCGGAGATAATGTTCTCGACTTCCACACATTCTTCAAGGCTCCCAGGATTTTCGCCCCCTCCCCCACCCTATGATCCACTTCCGCTTCCATGGTTCCATCCGCTGCCAGATCCACTCCGGCAGCGGATATATATATATATATATATATATATATATATATATATATATATATATATATATATATATATATATATATATTAACCCTGGGGATAGGGGAGAAAGAATACTTTTAACGTATTCCCTGCGTGTCGTAGAAGGCGACTAATAGAGGAGGGAGCGGGGGCTGTAAATCCTCCCGTCCCCTTTATAATTTAACAAAAGAAGGAACGGAGAGATGGGCCAATTGAGGATATACCCTCTAAGACTCACTGCTCTGTTCTTAATGCTACCTCACTAACTCGGAATAAGGCGAATATGTATGAAAAAGAACGTGTTTTAACTTTCTAAAAGGGGAAACAGAAGAAGGAGTCACGCGGGAAGTGCTCATCCTCCTCGAAGGCTCAGATTAGGGTGTCTAAATGTGTGTGGATGTAACCAGGATACGAAAAAAGGAGAGATGGGTAGCATTTTTGAGGAAAGGAACCTGGATGTTTTGGCTCTGAGTGAAACGAAGCTCAAGGGTAAAGGGGAAGAGTGGTTTGGGAATGTTTTGGGAGTAAAGTCAGGGGTTGATGAGAGGACAAGAGCAAGGGAAGGAGTAGCACTACTCCTGAAACAGGAGTTGTGGGAGTATGTGTTAGAGTGTAAGAAAGTAAACTCTACAATTATATGGGTAAAACTGAAAGTGGATGGAGAGAGATGGGTGATTATTGGTGCCTATGCACATGGGCACGAGAAGAAAGATCCTGAGAGGCAAGTGTTTTGGGAGCAGTTGAGTGAGTGTGTTAGTGGTTTTGATGCACGAGACCGGGTTATAGTGATGGGTGATTTAAATGCAAAGGTGAGTAATGTGGCAGTTGAGGGAATAATTGGTGTACATGGGGTGTTCAGTGTTGTAAATGGAAATAGTGAAGAGCTTGTAGATTTGTGTGCTGAAAAAGGACTGGTGATTGGGAATACCTGGTTTAAAAAGAGAGATATACATAAGTATACGTATGTAAGTAGGAGAGATGGCCAGAGAGCGTGAATGGATTACGTGTTAATTGATATGCGCGTGAAAGAGAGACCTTTGGATGTTAATGTGCTGAGAGGTTCAACTGGAGGGATGCATGATCATTATCTTGTGGAGGCGAAGGTGAAGATATGTAGAGGTTTTCAGAAAAGAAGAAATTTGGGGTGAAGAGAGTGGTTAGAGTTAGTGAGCTTGGAAAGGAAATTGTGTGAGGAAGTACCAGGAGAGACTGAGTGCAGAATGGAAAAAGGTGAGAGCAAAGGACATAACGGGAGTGGGGGAGGATTCGGATGTATTTAGGGAGGCAGTGATGGCTTGCGCAGAGGATGCTTGTGGCATGAGAAGCGTGGGAGGTGGGCAGATTAGAAAGGGTAGTGAGTAGGTGGGATGAAGAAATAAGATTATTAGTGAAAGAGGCGATAGAGACATTTGGGCGATTTTAGCAGGGAAATAGTGCTAATGACTGGGAGATGTATAAAAGAAAGAGGCACAAGGTCAAGAGAAAGGTGCAAGAGGTGAAAAAGAGGGTGAATGAGAGTTGGGGTAAGAGAGTATCATTAAATATTAAGGAAAATAAGATGTTTTGGAAGGAGGTAAATAAAGGGCGTAAGACAAGAGAACAAATGGGAATATCGGTGAAGGGGGCTAATGGGGAGGTAATAACAAGTAGTAGTGGTGTGAGGAGATGGAGTGAGTATTTTGAAGGTTTGTTGAATGTGTCTGATGATAGAGTGGCAGATGTGGGATGTTTTGGTCGAGGTGGTGTGTGAAGTGAGAGGGTTAGGGAGAATGATTTGGTAAGCAGATAAGAGGTAGTGAAAGCTTTTCGGAAGATGAAAGCCGGTAAGGCGGCGGGTTTGGATGGTATTGCAGTGGAATTTATTGAAAAAGAGGGTGACTGTGTTGTTGACTGGTTGGTAAGGATATTTGATGTATGTATGGCTCATGATGAAGTGCCTGAGGATTGGCGGAATGCATGCATAGTGCCATTGTGCAAAGGCAAAGGGGATAAAGGTGAGTGTTCAAATTGCCGCGGTATACGTTTGTTGAGTATTCCTGGGAAATTATATGGGAGGGTTGGGCAGTGTGGTTTCAGAAGTGGTAGAGGATGTGTGGATCAGGTGTTTACTTTGAAGAATGTATGTGAGAAATACTTAGAAAAGCAAATGGATTTGTATGTAGCATTTATGGATCTGGATAAGGCATTTGATAGAGTTGATAGAGATGCTCTGTGGAAGGTATTAAGAGTATATGGTGTGGGAGGCAATTTCCTAGAATCACTGAAAAGTTTTTATCGAGGATGTAAGGCATGTGTACGTGTAGGAAGAGAGGAAAGTGACTGGTTCTCAGTGAATGTAGGTTGCGGCAGGGGTGTGTGATATCTCCATGGTTGTTTAATTTGTTTATGGACGAGGTTGTTAGGGAGGTGAATGCAAGAGTTTAGGAGAGAGGGGCAAGTATGCAGTCTGTTGTGGATGAGAGGGCTTGGGAAGTGAGTCAGTTGTTCGCTGATGATACAGCGCTGGTGGCTGATTCGGATGAGAAACTGCAGAAGCTGGTGACTGAGTTTGGTAAAGTGTGTGAAAGAAGAAAGCTGAAAGTAGATGTGAATAAGAGCAAGGTTATTAGGTACAGTAGGGTTGAGGGACAAGTCAATTGGGAGGTAGGTTTGAATGGAGAAAGACTGGAGGAAGTGAAGTGTTTTAGATATCTGTAAGTGGATTTGGCAGCGGATGGAACCATGGAAGCGAAAGTGAGTTACAGGGTGGGGGAGGAGGAGAAAGTTCTGGGAGCGTTGAAGAATGTGTAGAGAGCGAGAACATTATCTCACAAAGCAAAAATGGGTATGTTTGAAGGAATGGTTGTTCCATCAATCTTATAGGGTTGCGAGGTGTGGGCTCTAGATAGGGTTGTGCGGAGGAGGGTGGATGTGTTGGAAATGAGATGCCTCAGGACAATATGTGGTGTGAGGTGGTTTGATCGAGTAAGTAATGAAAGGGTAAGAGAGATGTGTGGTCATAAAAAGAGTGTGGTTGAGAGAGCAGAAGAGGGTGTTTTGAAACGTTTTGGTCACATGGAGAGATTGAGTGAGGAAAGATTAACAAAGAGGATATATGTGTCAGAGGTGATGAGAACGAGGAGAATTGGGAGACCAAATTGGAGGTGGAAGGATGGAATGAAAAAGATTTTGAGCGATCGGGGCCTGAATACGCAGGAGGTTGAAAGGTTTGCAAGGAATAGAGTGAATTGGAACGATGTGGTATACCGGGGTTGACGTGCTGTCAATGGATTGAACCAGAGCATGTGAAGCATCTGGGGTAAACCATGGAAAGTTTTGTTGGGCCTAGATGTGGAAAGGGAGCTGTGGTTTCGGTGCATTATACATGACTGTTAGAGACTGAGTGTGAACTAATGTGGCCTTTGTTGTATTTTCCTAGCACTACCTCGCGTGCGTGCGAAGGGAGGGGGTTATTTCATGTGTGACGGGGTGGCAACGGGAATGAATCAGGGCAGCAAGTATGAATTATGTACATGTGTATATATGTATATGTCTTCATATATATATATATATATTTTTTTTTTTTTTTTTTTTTTTTTTTTTTATACTTTGTCGCTGTCTCCCGCGTCTGCGAGGTAGCGCAAGGAAACAGACGAAAGAAATGGCCCAACCCCCCCCCCCCCCATACACATGTACATACACATGTCCACACACGTGTATACATACCTACACAGCTTTCCATGGTCCACCCCAGACGCCTCACATGCCTTGATTCACTCCACTGACAGCACGTCAACCCCTGTATACCACATCGCTCCAATTCACTCTATTCCTTGCCCTCCTTACACCCTCCTGCATGTTCAGGCCCCGATCACACAAAATCTTTTTCACTCCATCTTTCCACCTCCAATTTGGTCTCCCTCTTCTCCTCGTTCCCTCCACCTCCGACACATATATCCTCTTGGTCAATCTTTCCTCACTCATTCTCTCCATGTGCCCAAACCATTTCAAAACACCCTCTTCTGCTCTCTCAACCACGCTCTTTTTATTTCCACACATCTCTCTTACCCTTACGTTACTTACTCGATCAAACCACCTCACACCACACATTGTCCTCAAACATCTCATTTCCAGCACATCCATCCTCCTGCGCACAACTCTATCCATAGCCCACGCCTCGCAACCATACAACATTGTTGGAACCACTATTCCTTCAAACATACCCATTTTTGCTTTCCGAGATAATGTTCTCGACTTCCACACATTTTTCAAGGCTCCCAAAATTTTCGCCCCCTCCCCCACCCTATGATCCACTTCCGCTTCCATGGTTCCATCCGCTGACAGATCCACTCCCAGATATCTAAAACACTTCACTTCCTCCAGTTTTTCTCCATTCAAACTTACCTCCCAATTGACTTGACCCTCAACCCTACTGTACCTAATAACCTTGCTCTTATTCACATTTACTCTTAACTTTCTTCTTCCACACACTTTACCAAACTCAGTCACCAGCTTCTGCAGTTTCTCACATGAATCAGCCACCAGCGCTGTATCATCAGCGAACAACAACTGACTCACTTCCCAGGCTCTCTCATCCCCAACAGACTTCATACTTGCCCCTCTTTCCAGGACTCTTGCATTCACCTCCCTAACAACCCCATCCATAAACAAATTAAACAACCATGGAGACATCACACACCCCTGCCGCAAACCTACATTCACTGAGAACCAATCACTTTCCTCTCTTCCTACACGTACACATGCCTTACATCCTCGATAAAAACTTTTCACTGCTTCTAACAACTTGCCTCCCACACCATATATTCTTAATACCTTCCACAGAGCATCTCTATCAACTCTATCATATGCCTTCTCCAGATCCATAAATGCTACATACAAATCCATTTGCTTTTCTAAGTATTTCTCACATACATTCTTCAAAGCAAACACCTGATCCACACATCCTCTACCACTTCTGAAACCGCACTGCTCTTCCCCAATCTGATGCTCTGTACATGCCTTCACCCTCTCAATCAATACCCTCCCATATAATTTACCAGTAATACTCAACAAACTTATACCTCTGTAATTTGAGCACTCACTCTTATCCCCTTTGCCTTTGTACAATGGCACTATGCACGCATTCCGCCAATCCTCAGGCACCTCACCATGAGTCATACATACATTAAATAACCTTACCAACCAGTCAACAATACAGTCACCCCCTTTTTTAATAAATTCCACTGCAATACCATCCAAATATATATATATATATATATACGTTGAAATGTATAGTTATGTATATGTGCGTGTGTGGACGTGCATGTTTATACATTTGTATGTGGGTGGGTTGGGCCATTCTTTCGTCCGTTTACCTGCGCTACCTCGCTAACGCGGGAGACAGCGACAAAGTATGATGAAATAAATGAATATATATATATATATATATATATATATATATATATATATATATATATATATATATATATATATATATATATATGTATATATATATATATATATATATATATATATATATATATATATATATATATATATATATATATATACACACACACACACACACACACACAGAAGAAAGAGAGAGCAATTTTTGAGAAAAGAGAAATTGATGGAGCGATATATGACTGGGGGATAGATAAGTCGACACACAAAACAAGCCACGTGCAGGATCAAACAGATCAGTTGAGCAAGGGAGTAAAAAGCGAGGGTTGCCAGGCAGACCCGACGTTACCATCCTCTTGGGTTAGGTTGGTCCACACCCGCCGGAGGAGATGCGAGGACCAGTGGTCCCTGCTGTACATGGGATCAACCAAGTGGGTCTCTTCTGGAGGACCATTGTCAGCAGCGTATGGCCAAGATGGCTAGATTTATATTCAGAGAGGAGGAGGTAGAGAGCTTTCGTTAAATATGTATCAGCTTATGTGTAGTGTAGTTCAGAAAAATGTGTGTCAACGCTGGATTGTTGCTCGTAAAGAACCCCGTACATTAACGGGTATCCATGATAACATGCACGTCATGTAGTCAGTCTGTGGTCACGGAGGATGTGTAGATGAATGTTGCTCTGGCAAGGGACGTGGTGCTATAATGGACACACTTCACTGCACAACGTTCGCGTGTCTCTGTTTGGAGACTGAGGGCCACGTGAGATACTCATCCAGGCCGTGTGCCATGTGAGAAGGGAGAGAGAGAGAGAGAGAGAGAGAGGGAGAGAGAGAGAGAGAGAGAGAGAGAGAGAGAGAGAGAGAGAGAGAGAGAGAGAGAGAGAGAGAGAGACCTATTACGAGTAAATGGGATGAAATTTTGCCAGATTGGTAGGGCGTATGTGTGTCTATGTATGAAAAGGGTACGAAGAGCATTGTGGCAGATGGGTTTTCGTGTCGATAGTAGGTTCTAGGCGCCATGCTTTATATATATATATATATATATATATATATATATATATATATATATATATATATATATATATATACACACATACATATATATAGGGACTTTGCGGTCTAAAAGAAGTAAAAATATTAGAGAAGTACATTTTAATATGAATCCTGTCGAGATGTAGATATCATGCAAGAAGGTGTAGAATATAAGAAAAAGATATAACTAAGACGTATGGATGACAGAAAATAGAGTAGATAGGAAATAGAAGAAGTATATGATAAAGAAGAATTAACAGGAGGGCCGTGGAGGTGGGTAAACACGATACTGCTCTGAAAATACTAATGGAAAAATCAAGTTAGCAAGACTGATCATCAGAGGAAAGTTAATCAGCGCGCGGAGAGAGAGAGAGAGAGAGAGAGAGAGAGAGAGAGAGAGAGAGAGAGAGAGAGAGAGAGAGAGAATTGATCCCAGCTTTAGCCTTCATCATCATCAGCAGCAGCAGTGATGTAGAGTATGCGAGTTCATCCTCAGGTAAGGTCAGGCTCGACACTCATCCTCTATTTAGATGGTCAGTTCAGAAAGCCATGTCCGGGAGGGAGTTGTGCCGCCATCAGTGGAGTATTAGCAGACCCCGAGATTACCATGATGGAGGATATCGTATAATCCGAGGATTACAGAGTTTTAAAGTAATCCCGAATCGACGGATTAAACACATTAATTATTCATTCACATTACTAATACCCTTTAAAAATTTTGTGATAATGAATTTGGGGTTTTTAGAATGTCAGTATTAGACTTTACCATTAATGTTGTGCTGGGATATTCTAAGAAGACGTACAGAAGTAGTCTAGATCTGACGTAAACAATGCAAAATGCAGTGTCGTAAATATGGTTCACATTGTCTTTTTCTCCTGAGGTCAAGTCTGTCATGACGTCATGGGTCACGATGTCACATGCTTAACATGCTGTCGATTGTACTAAAAGTACATGAAAAATTATTACAATATTCGATCTTTACTGGAAATACATAGAGATTTAAACCAAGCTGCCAACTTTACTGAAAGTATTTAAGAAGTTATACCAATCCGCCAACATTACTGATAGTATATTGAAATCAGAAAAAAGCATGCCTACTATCTTTAAGATATTTAAAAAATTATTAGAAATTGACGACATTGCTGAAAGTATGTAAAATGCCAAACCGAATTGCCAACTTTAATAAAAGTATTTGAAAAGTTATATGAAGTTACCGATATTACTCAAAAGTATATGAAAATTACACCGTTCCAGTTAGAATATTAACAAAAGCCAGAAAGAAGTGTATTTCTTAAAGTTGAACACCTTAAGAAATATCTAGAATCAAGACACCACTGTTTCCTGAATATGCTTTTGAATATACGATTTAAACTAGAATACATTTGATGGAACACACAATGTTCATTTTCATTGGCCAGGTTAACATGGTATGAAATAATTAAGAAGGATAATGATGGACTGTACCGGCCTCTGCTGGATGTACGACTGAAGTGATGGAAATGTTTGTCGTTGATGCTGAGGGGGTGGAGAGCAGGAGGGCCTGGATGATGTCATGAGGATGTCGTGTTAGCAGGAGGGCTTGGATGATGTCATGAGGATGTCGTGTTAGCAGGAGGGCATGGATGATGTCATGAGGATGTCGTGTTAGCAGGAGGGCATGGATGATGTCATGAGGATGTTGTGTTAGCAGGAGGGCATGGATGATGTCATCAGGATGTCGTGTTAGCAGGAGGGCATGAATGATGTCATGAGGATGTTGTGTTAGCAGGAGGGCATGGATGATGTCATGAGGATGTCGTGTTAGCAGGAGGGCATGGATGATGTCATGAGGATGTCGTGTTAGCAGGAGGGCCTGGATGATGTCATGAGGATGTCGTGTTAGCAGGAGGTCCTGGATGATGTCATGAGGATGTCGTGTTAGCAGGAGGGCATGGATGATGTCATGAGGATGTCGTGTTAGCAGGAGGGCATGGATGATGTCATGAGGATGTCGTGTTAGCAGGAGGGTTTGGATGATGTCATCAGGATGTCGTGTTAGCTGGAGGGCTTGGATGATGTCATGAGGATGTTGTGTTAGCAGGAGGGCATGGATGATGTCATGAGGATGTCGTGTTAGCAGGAGGGCATGAATGATGTCATGAAGATGTTGTGTTAGCAGGAGGGCATGGATGATGTCATGAGGATGTTGTGTTAGCAGGAGGGCTTGAATGATGTCATGAGGATGTCGTGTTAGCAGGAAGGCATGGATGATGTCATGAGGATGTCGTGTTAGCAGGAGGGCATGAATGATGTCATGAAGATGTTGTGTTAGCAGGAGGGCATGGATGATGTCATGAGGATGTTGTGTTAGCAGGAGGGCATGGATGATGTCATGAGGATGTCGTGTTAGCAGGAGGGCTTGGATGATGTCATGAGATGTCGTGTTAGCAGATGTCATGAGGATGTCGTGTTAGCAGGAGGGCTTGGATGATGTCATGAGGATGTCGTGTTAGTAGGAGGGCTTGGATGATGTCATGAGGATGTCGTGTTAGCAGGAGGGCATGAATGATGTCATGAGGATGTTGTGTTAGCAGGAGGGCATGGATGATGTCATGAGGATGTTGTGTTAGCAGGAGGGCATGGATGATGTCATGAGGATGTCGTGTTAGCAGGAGGGCATGGATGATGTCATGAAGATGTTTGGAAAGAGACATCTGATTCATCCCCGGCGACAGCGAAGCACTAGTGACTCGGTTGAGATCACTTCGCGAATTATTTCGAGAGGTTTAGGAACATCAGGCTCTGTGCCGAAGAAATTACCTCAAGAACGAGTAACATTAAGAAGTTCCTCAGACATTAAATTTTGCTTGGAAAGTTAGGGAAGCAATTAGGAAGCGTAAGTGCTGAACCAGCTGTCATTTACATTGAGACAGCCTTCGAGGGAGTGGATCAAGTCGCCCTTTTGGAACGAGACTTAAGGGTGAGGTTAAGCGCTTGACAACGTGTGATGTGTTCTGTGCCCCTGGCTGCTCGAAACGGTAGGAGAGTGGACACGTTGGTGTGTGAAAATCATTGGAAACTCTATCCACCGACGCCCTTCTGTCTCTGAAGTTAGGATATCACTTTGTGTCACCAGCACCGCTGTCGTCTTCGTCGTCGACAGAGTGGTAGCGAGGACCCCGTCCACCTCCCTCACGCGCCCCCAGCACCACCAAGTGGACGTGTCACAAGTTGGTCTAGATGGATGGTACGGTCGAGGGGACGTTGATGTAGGGAGGACCTGCAGGAGCCAAGAGCCGTCGCCAGAATTTGATTCGTTGTCTCGCCCTCCTGAAGCACGTCTCTCACTGTTGTCAGTGAGAGAGAGGAGGAAAGGATTCGCTGTGAGGCGTGCAAAACCCTACCTCGCAGCACACTTGGTCCTGCGAGCCACCAGACCCTCCACCTGACGGAGACACAGTCAGGTATTTGTGTTTGCTTCTCAGAGCTCGAGTGGCTGAGCTGCTGTTGTTGCCACGGTCTTCCGACCCGCCGGCCTGACCCGACCTGGCGGCTCTCTCTCTCTCTCTCCGTCAACCGTTGATCTAAAACCACTACAAGGTGGATCATCTTGAAACTTGACGTGGTGGATTTTTGCTTTTGATTTCTTGGGAGGTTGAGAGGGGGGAAGAGAGAGAGAGAGAGAGAGAGAGAGAGAGAGAGGGGGGGGGGGGGATCTTTGACATCAGCTACATAGCGAATGGCTGTCTGGTATCCCTGACATTGATGAAGACTGGTGTCCATGACTCAAGCCTGCCACACGAGTGTGAGAGAGAGAGAGAGAGAGAGAGAGAGAGAGAGAGAGAGAGAGAGAGAGAGAGAGAGAGAGAGAGAGATTCCACATTGATAGAAGCATTGAGTCTCCTCTGTGTCAGGATTGCTGGGCTTATTATCTGTCTTGGTATATGTTTAAGCTCCCGCGCTACATTCATATATGTTCTCATCTTATGCCACCTGCACAGAGTCCACCATGTGTACTTGACATTTCTCTCACCTGTTTTGTTTTTCTGTCTTCTGTGATCTTTCTTGTTTTCATCTGAGCCTCGTCCCTGATAAGATCTTCCATATGCTACTGGATTCTCTAGCATGAAAAAGATACACACACACACACACACACACACACACACACACACACACACACACACACACACACACACACTTGTAGGAAAAGAATCACCAAGGCTTGGATTAACATCTTTACCTTTCGTTTCAGTAAGTACATATACCATCATCAGAGCATATAAAGGAAGAGTAATACAAATGTAAAATCTACGGTTTGAAATTCTGTTAAAAATGTGAATTCTAAAATGTTCCTCGAAGAATATATATCATAAAACCCTAGCGTGAAATGAATAATCGAGAAAGAATAAAGAAAATAGATAATAACAGATTAATCCTCCCTTATCTAAAATACATTAAAACATGACATATAATAAATTAATCAGAGGCAGGATTTTGCAGTTGAGTTTAGAATTCTGCAGCTCATAATTTAATATCCTCATGTAGAATATACATTTCAAAACAACCAGACAGTTCTCAAGACCTAATAATATTTATCTAAACACACAGTAACTCTGTCGATACGTCATTGATACTTCTAGTGGGTTTGTTCCTGTAGGACAAGAGGGACTCCAGTATTAACAGATCGGTGTGTGATGAGTCAGGGGGAACCTCGCTGCTCACATTGGATGGTGATTGGCGTGAGCGTACTTCCGTATTGCTGAGATGTGGGGTTCGGTAATTAGCCAGTTTGTTCGTACTGACCGCTCAAGGCGTTGCTTTGCCTTGCCGATATACAGCTGGTGACTTTGTACTGGTAGACAGTTGACGACTGGCAGCTTCACACGGATAACATCACTGAACTTGAAAAATGATAGATTTTATCAGATTTTGATTAGGACTGAGTTTAAGGGAGTTTAGATACTGTTATCAGGTCTCTCCTCTCCTCTCTCTCCTTTAAGGTGGACAGCTGTGTAGCCTTCAACCTTTCATCGTGGCTAAGCTCTCCTAGGTGTTGCGATCTTGATTGGTTTTCTGTGGACTTTCTCCATCATATCTTTGTGTTTCGTAATGGTTCGGTGACCAGACCTGAGAGGCATGATCTTGTTTCAGTGTAGCATTTCCTTATCTACATACTCGAATGCGATCTAAATGTTTGTCAGTAGACAGTTTACTTCTCTCATAATTATCCTGATGGGAAACTCTAGCGAGAGATTGTGTGCAGTGTCCAGCACTAGAGCTCTTTCACACATCGATTCTTGTGCCATATTTCCCGGTACGTAGTGGTCACACGGGGGCCTGCCTCCGCTGTGTCCCATCCTCATTATCTTGCACTTATTTGGATTGAATCTCATCGCTCATTTATCAGACCAACTTCGGAGTTTGTCCATGTTCCCTTGCAAAGCGATGCCATCGTTTTCATTCCCCTTTCGTCTCACATCTGCCAACATGTTTAGGAACGAGTCTCGTCCTTCAAGTGTCATTTGCATACACCGAGAATAGCAATGTGTGTGTGTGTGTGTGTGTGTGTGTGTGTGTGTGTGTGTGTGTGTGTGTGTGTGTGTGTGTGTGTGTGTGTGTGTGTGTGAGATAAGAGTAGGAAGGTTGGATATGTGGGTCGAGTTAAGCTAGTGGACCAGTGTCAGTGTATGTGCGTAGTATGTGTGTGTTTGTGTGTAGTATGTGTGTATGTGGAAGGTGCGAGAAGGATGTACAAGCCTTACGTAGACTTGTTAGGGCAGTCCTCTACCACACAGCTTGGGAGCCTTGGTGAATTAGGGCGATGACGTCCCACAGTTTCACGTATACTTTGCAATTCGGTTGATCCGGTACACTGTGGAGGCACCGATCGATTTTTTTCTTTTAATAATTCTTCCAAGGAAGACCTTAGGACTGTCGATGTTTGTGGTATTTAACAGCTGTAAGGTTAAGCACACGCGACCTCTGAAATATAAATATTTTTTCCCATAATATTTCCATCAGTATCTCGTGTTTCACAGTAGAACAGTTTTGCATCATCTGCTAAGTACGTCCTTCGTAGTCCTTAATAGGTAGGTAAGGGACTTAGGCCTTCCAGTATTATCCCTCTTACAACAACACTAAAAAGTACTATTATACTCAAAGCTACTGAACGCCTTTAACATCCATGTGGAAGAGTGAAATTACAGTTAATATCTGAACTGAGTTGATCGGCAAGTCATGGCAAGGAATTACGGTTTATGGCTTAATAAAGTTTTTTCAGGAGTAAGTTGAGGAAGCGTGGATATATTGTGAGAAAGTGACTACCGAAATCGAAAGTGTCTTCGAACAGACATGAAATGAGGATTTGCAGTGTCTCTTTGGCAGCATGTTGAGCAGAACTGGACATGGGATCAACACTGTATTTCATTAGTGATTGAAAGTTGTTAATGTGGGTTATAACCTTTCCCGGACGACACCGCAACCTAACTGGGAACACAAGAAACTGCTTCATCAATTTGATTTCCAGGAAGGTCGATCATATTCCAGTCCTTATCACAACCGGCCATATTCCAGCTCTGATTATTGATGGCCAAATTCCAACCCTAATCCCTGAATTATTCCAGCCTGACCAAATCCCCGTTTTTATTTCTTACAACCTAATTCTTTTTCGTATTCCAAGCGGCCCAGTGCTGGTTCGATTTCATAATTGGCAGATTCCAGTCCTCATACTGGAAGGCCAGAATTTGTAACAACCAGGTTCCAGTGGTGCCTCTGGTTGACAGTTCCAGTTCTGGATACTCAGAAGCAAATTCAGGTCGTAACTTATGACGGCCATATCCCAGTCGTTATTCTTGATGACTGGAAGTCTTGCCTGGAATCTTATGGGACACGTCATGTGGTCCTAACGACGAGGATCCTTCCCTCAGAAGTCTTCACGGCCATTGACGTCTTCACGGCCATTGACGTCTTCACGGCCATTGACTTAGACACTTGTGAGCCAGTTCTGATCCCGACTGCCAGAGTGCAGGACGTCCCTAACGACCACTTTGTTATTTGCGTTCGTACTACCACATATCAGTTCTTCTTTTCAATGACTATTCTTCCATTCTGATTCTTAACGCCCACTTCTCAGTTGTCCCTCTCAGCGACCATTCCTTCTTTCTGATCCTAAACGATTCATCCTCACTCCTGTTCTAGATCTTGTCGACCATATTCTGGTACTGATTTTTGATGACCACAGTCCAGTTCTAGTCCTTAACAACCACTGTACAGTTCAGATTGTTAGCGACCGATGTGTAGTTTTGACTGTTAACAACCAATTATTCATTTGTAATTCTTGACCACCACTGACCACTTGAAGTTGTTAACGACCACTATTTAATCACCAGATCCCAGAAGTGATTCCTGACGACCAGGTCTTAAAGTGATTCATGACGATAAGATTTTAGACCTGGTCTCTGACCTCCAAGTCCCAGACCTGACACCTAATGACCAGCATTCCAGTCTTCAACTCATTTCTGATTACTATTTTATATAATATATATATATATATATATATATATATATATATATATATATATATATATATATATATATATATATTTATGTATTTATTTATTTATTTTGCTTTGTCGCTCTCTCCCGCGTTTGCGAGGTAGCGCAAGGAAACAGACGAAAGAAATGGCCCAACCCACCCCCATACACATGTATATACATACACGTTCACACACGCAAATATACATACCCATACATCTCAATGTACGCCCATATATACACACACAGACACATACATGTATACACATGCACACAATTCACACTGCCTTTATTCATTCCCATCGCCACCTCCCCACACATGGAATAACATCCCCCTCCTCTCTCATGTGCGCGAGGTAGCGCCAGGAAGAGACAACAAAGGCCCCATTAGTTCACACTCAGTCTCTAGCTGTCATGTAATAATGCCCGAAGCCACAGCTCCCTTTCCACATCCAGGCCCCACACAACTTTCCATGGTTTACCCTAGACGCTTCACATGCCCCGGTATATCACATCGATCCAATTCACTCTATTCCTTGCCCGCCTTTCACCCTCCTGCATGTTCAGGCCCCGATCACTCAAAATCTTTTTCACACCATCTTTCCTCCTCCAATTTGGTCTCCCACTTCTCCTCGTTCCCTCCACCTCCGACACATATATCCTCTTGGTCAATCTTTCCTCACTCATTCTCTCCATGTGCCCAAACCATTTCAAAACACCCTCTTCTGCTCTCTCAATCACGCTCTTTTTATTTCCACACATCTCTCTTACCCTTACGCTACTTACTCGATCAAACCACCTCACACTACATATTGTCCTCAAACATCTCATTTCCAGCACATCCACCTTCCTGCGCACAACTCTATCCGTAGCCCACGCCTCGCAACCATACAACATTGTTGGAACCGCTATTCCTTCAAACATACCCATTTTTGCTTTCCGAGATAATGTTCTCGACTTCCACACATTCTTCAAGGCTCCCAGGATTTTCGCCCCCTCCCCCACCCTATGATCCACTTCCGCTTCCGTGGTTCCATCCGCTGCCAGATCCACTCCCAGATATCTAAAACACTTTACTTCTTCCATTTTTTCTCCTTTCAAACTTACCTCCCAATTGACTTTACCCTCAACCCTACTGTACTTAATAACCTTGCTCTTATTCACATTTACTCTTAACTTTCTTCTTTCACACACTTTACCAAACTCAGTCACCAGCTTCTGCAGTTTCTCACATGAATCAGCAACCAGCGCTGTATCATCAGCGAACAACAACTGACACACTTCCCAAGCTCTCTCATCCCCAACAGACTTCATACTTGCCCCTCTTTCCAAAACTCATGCATTCACCTCCCTAACAACCCCATCCATAAACAAATTAAACAACCGTGGAGACATCACACACCCCTGCCGCAAACCTACATTCTCTGAGAACCAATCACTTTCTTCTCTTCCTACACGTACGCATGCCTTACATCCTCGATAAAAACTTTTCACTGCTTCTAACAACTTGCCTCCCACACCATATATTCTTAGTACCTTCCACAGAGCATCTCTATCAACTCTATCATATGCCTTCTCCAGATCCATAAATGCTACATACAAATCCATTTGCTTTTGTAAGTATTTCACACATACATTCTTCAAAGCAAACACCTGATCCACACATCCTCTACCACATCTGAAACCACACTGCTCTTCCCCAATCTGATGCTCTGTACATGCCTTCACCCTCTCAATCAATACCCTCCCATATGATTTACCAGTAATACTCAACAAACTCATATCTCTGTAATTCGAGCACTCACTCTTATCCCCTTTGCCTTTGTACAATGGCACTATGCACGCATTCCGCCAATCCTCAGGCACCTCACCATGAATCATACATACATTAGATAACCTTACCAACCAGTCAACAATACAGTCACCCCCATTTTTAATAAATTCCACTGCAATACCATCCAAACCTGCTGCCTTGCCGGCTTTCATCTTCATATATACATAAATGGAAATGTTGAAGAGCTTGTAGATTTATGTGCTGATAAAGGACTGGTGATTGGGAATACCTGGTTTAAAAAGAGAGATATACATAAGTAAACATATATAGGTAGGAGAGATGGCCAGAGAGCGTTATTGGATTACGTGTTAATTGATAAGCGCGCGAAAGAGAGACTTTTGGATGTTAATGTGCTGAGAGGTGCAACTGAAGGGATGGCTGATCATTATCTTGTGGAGGCGCAGGTGAAGATTTGTAGAGGTTTTCAGAAAAGAAGAGAGAATGTTGGGGTGAAGAGGGGGTGAGAGTAAGTGACCTTGGGAAGGAGACTTGCGAGAGGAAGTACCAGGAGAGACTGAGTACAGAATGGAAAAAGGTGAGAACAAAGGACGTAAGGGGAATGGGGGAGGAATGGGATGTATTTAGGAAAACAGTGATGGCTTGCGCAAAAGATGCTTGTGGCATGAGAAGCGTGGGAGGTGGGCAGATTAGAAAGGGTAGTGAGTGGTGGGATGAAGAAGTAAGATTATTAGTGAAAGAGAAGAGAGAGGCATTTGGACGATTTTTGCAGGGAAATAATGCAAATAAGTGGGAGATGCATAAAAGAAAGAGGCAGGAGGTCAAGAGAAAGGTGCAAAAGGTGAAAAAGAGGGCAAATGAGAGTTGGGGTGAGAGAGTATCATTAAATTTTAGGGAGGATAAAAAGATGTTTTGGAAGGAGGTAAATAAAGTGCGTAAGACAAGGGAACAAATAGGAACTTCAGTGAAGGGGGCTAATGGGGAGGTGTTAAAAGGAGTGGTGATGTGAGAAGGAGATGGAGTGAGTATTTTGAAGGTTAGTTGAATGTGTTTGATGATAGAGTGGCAGATATAGGGTGTTTTGGTCGAGGTGGTGTGCAAAGTGAGAGGGTTAGGGAAAATGATTTGGTAAACAGAGAAGAGGTAGTAAAAGCTTTGCGGAAGATGAAAGCCGGCAAGGCAGCAGGTTTGGATGGTATTGCAGTGGAATTTATTTAAAAAAAGGGGGGTGACTGTATTGTTGACTGGTTGGTAAGGCTATTAAATGTATGTATGACTCATGGTGAGGTGCCTGAGGATTGGTGGAATGCTTGCATAGTGCCATTGTACAAAGGCAAAGGGGATAAAAGTGAGTGCTCAAACTACAGAAGTATAAGTTTGTTGAGTATTCCTGGTAAATTTATGGGAGGGTGTTGATTGAGAGGGTATGTACAGAGCATCAGATTGGGGAAGAGCAGTGTGGTTTCAGAAGTGGTAGAGGATGTGTGGATCAGGTGTTTGCTTTGAAGAATGTATGTGAGAAATACTTAGAAAAGCAAATGGATTTGTATGTAGCATTTATGGATCTGGAGAAGGCATATGATAGAGTTGATAGAGATGCTCTGTGGAAGGTATTAAGAATATATGGTGTGGGAGACAAGTTGTTAGAAGCCGTGAAAAGTTTTTATCGAGGATGTAAGGCATGTGTACGTGTAGTAAGAGAGGAAAGTGATTGGTTCTCAGTGAATGTAGGTTTGCGACAGGGGTGTGTGATGTCTCCATGATTGTTTAATTTGTTTATGGATGGGGTTGTTAGGGAGGTGAATGCAAGAGTTTTGGAAAAAGGGGCAAGTATGCAGTCTGTTGGGGATGAGAGAGCTTGGGAAGTGAGTCAGTTGTTGTTCGCTGATGATACAGCGCTGGTGGCTGTTTCGTGTGAGAAACTGCAGAAGCTGGTAACTGAGTTTGGTAAAGTGTGTGAAAGAAGAAAGCTGAGTGTAAATGTGAATAAGAGCAATGTTATTAGGTACAGTAGGGTTGAGGGACAAGTCAATTGGGAGGTAAGTTGGAATGGAGAAAAACTGGAGGAAGTAAAGTGTTTTAGATATCTGGGAGTGAATTTGGCAGCGGATGGAACCATGGAAGCGGAAGTGAATCATAGGGTGGGGGAGGGGGCGAAAGTTCTGGGAACGTTGTAGAATGTGTGGAAGTCGAGAACGTTATCTCAGAAAGCAAAAATGGGTATGTTTGAAGGAATAGTGCTTCAACCAATGTTATATGGTTGCGAGGCGGGGGCTATAGATAGAGTTGTGCGGAGGAGGGTGGATGTGCTGGCGATGAGATGTTTGAGGACAATATGTGGTGTGAGGTAGTTTGATCGAGTAAATAATGTAAGGGTAAGAGAGATGTGTGGTAATAAAAAGAGTGTGGTTGAGAGAGCAGAAGAGGGTGTTTTGAAATGGTTTGGTCACATGGAGACAATGAGTGAGGAAAGATTGACCAAGAGGGTATATGTGTCAGAGGTGAAGGGAACGAGGAGAAGTGGAAGACCAAATTGGAGGTGGAAAGATGGAGTGAAAGAGATTTTGAGTGGTCGGGGCCTGAACATGCAGGAGGGTGAAAGGCGTGTGAATTGGAAGTGAATTGGAACGATTTGGTATACCGGGGTAGACGTGCTGTCAATGGATTGAACCAGGGAATGTGAAGCGTCTGGGGTAAACCATGGAAAGTTCTGTGTGGCCTGGATGTAGAAAGGAAGGTGTGGTTTCGGTGCATTATTACATGACAGCTAGAGACACAGTGTGAACGAATGGGGCCTTTGTTGTCTTTTCCTAGCGCTACCTCGCGTGCATGCGGGGGCAGGGTGTTGTTTTTTCATGTGTGGCATGGTGGCGATGGGAATGAATAAAGGCAGACAGTATGAATTATGTACATGTATATATATGTATATATATATATATATATATATATATATATATATATATATATATATATATATATATATATTTTTTTTTTTTATACTTTGTCGCTGTCTCCCGCGTTTGCGAGGTAGCGCAAGGAAACAGACGAAAGAAATGGCCCAACCCCCCCCCCCCCCATACACATGTACATACACACGTCCACACACGCAAATATACATACCTACACAGCTTTCCATGGTTTACCCCAGACGCTTCACATGCCTTGATTCAATCCACTGACAGCACGTCAACCCCTGTATACCACATCGCTCCAATTCACTCTATTCCTTGCCCTCCTTTCACCCTCCTGCATGTTCAGGCCCCGATCACACAAAATCTTTTTCACTCCATCTTTCCACCTCCAATTTGGTCTCCCTCTTCTCCTCGTTCCCTCCACCTCCGACACATATATCCTCTTGGTCAATCTTTCCTCACTCATTCTCTCCATGTGCCCAAACCATTTCAAAACACCCTCTTCTGCTCTCTCAACCACGCTCTTTTTATTTCCACACATCTCTCTTACCCTTACGTTACTTACTCGATCAAACCACCTCACACCACACATTTTCCTCAAACATCTCATTTCCAGCACATCCATCCTCCTGCGCACATCTCTATCCATAGCCCACGCCTCGCAACCATACAACATTGTTGGAACCACTATTCCTTCAAACATACCCATTTTTGCTTTCCGAGATAATGTTCTCGACTTCCACACATTTTTCAAGGCTCCCAAAATTTTCGCCCCCTCCCCCACCCTATGATCCACTTCCGCTTCCATGGTTCCATCCGCTGACAGATCCACTCCCAGATATCTAAAACACTTCACTTCCTCCAGTTTTTCTCCATTCAAACTCACCTCCCAATTGACTTGACCCTCACCCCTACTGTACCTAATAACCTTGCTCTTATTCACATTTACTCTTAACTTTCTTCTTCCACACACTTTACCAAACTCAGTCACCAGCTTCTGCAGTTTCTCACATGAATCAGCCACCAGCGCTGTATCATCAGCGAACAACAACTGACTCACTTCCCAAGCTCTCTCATCCCCAACAGACTTCATACTTGCCCCTCTTTCCAGGACTCTTGCATTTACCTCCCTAACAACCCCATCCATAAACAAATTAAACAACCATGGAGACATCACACACCCCTGCCGCAAACCTACATTCACTGAGAACCAATCACTTTCCTCTCTTCCTACACGTACACATGCCTTACATCCTCGATATATAGAAATATAGAAATATATATAGATATATAGATATATAGATATATATATAGATATATAGAAATATAGAAATATATAGATATATAGAAATTAACATCTCCAGCTTCTACATCTATGGCAGTGGTTCAAATAATGCTTCCAGGATGGTGCTGTATGTTCTCTGGAAGTGCATGTTAATTGCTTATTATTTATGTTTACATACCCAATGAGAAATTATTTAGCACCCCTATGGCATGGGTACAATGTGACACACCAAGTGAGAATTTTTGAAAAACTCCTGAGGTATGGCACATGGTTGGTGTCCCTGGCCTGCTAAGTTGCCTGTTACTCTGGAGGTTGTTACTGGTATACCATTTCACAGTGGCGATAAAAGCAGATTGTGCTTCATGAACCAAAATGTGCTTCACGATACAAATTAAGCACTACAATAGTGTTCACAGTAACACCACAGTAGTATTTGTTCTTGCTATCGACAGACTTGCAGTCACAGAGTATTATATATATTACATGGGTTAATCTGTCATATGCAATGTGTTGATTCGAAATAAACACTAAGAATCCTTGTGTGCACTTAGAAGCACAACTCAGTGCAGGTTGAACCAGTTTTGTTTCTAGCATATTCAGTACATTGTATTCAGATAAGTGACCTCCTGTGGTAAATGTTTATGCTAACACTAACATGCTTTCCGACATGTTTCATGAGCTCCTCTTCGCCAACGGAACTACCTTGGCCCACCAGTGATGCTACTACGTTTGTAAATCAAGAACCATTGCAACACAAACCTCGCCAGGTGGTAGAGTGTCCCGCAGTGTATCGAGACAGACTTTCCCAGAACCTTTTTAAAGGGGAAGTAAATGTTTATAGTTGTGTTACTGGAGTGATAGTTTTCATACATGGTGCTTTGACAAGAAAATGGTGAAATTGGAAAAAATGTAGCTTAGACATTGAAGCTTATTGATACAGTGGTTAAATTGATGAGAACTACTATTGACGTTTGTGTAAATAAATTATACATTTCCTTTTTCCATAGCCAGAGGTTGAACCAATATGTGACATTCATTTTTTCATTTCATTTCAAGCTAGAAGTTTCAGTTTTCTAAATTGTTTCTTACATTTTTCATATGTATATATATGTATGTGTGTGTGTGTGTATATATATGTGCGTATGTATGTGTATGTGTGTGTATGTGTATATATATATATATATATATATATATATATATATATATATATATATATATATATATATATATATATATATATATATATGTATATTATCCCTGGGGATAGGGGTGAAAGAATACTTCCCACGCATTCCTCGCGTGTCGTAGAAAGCGACTAGAGGGGACGGGAGCGGGGGGCCAGAAATCCTCCCCTCCTTGTATTTTTTTAACTTTCTAAAATGGGAAACAGAAGGAGTCACGCGGGGAGTGCTCATCCTCCTCGAAGGCTCAGATTGGGGTGCCTAAATGTGTGTGGATGTAACCAAGATGTGAAAAAAGGAGAGATAGGTAGTATGTTTGAGGAAAGGAACCTGGATGTTTTTGCTCTGAGTGAAACTAAGCTCAAGGGTAAAGGGGAAGAGTGGTTTGGGAATGTCTTTGGAGTAAAGTCAGGGGTTAGTGAGAGGACAAGAGCAAGGGAAGGAGTAGCAGTACTCCTGAAACAGGAGTTGTGGGAGTATGTGATAGAATGTAAGAAAGTAAATTCTCGATGAGTATGGGTAAAACTGAAAGTTGATGGAGAGAGATGGGTGATTATTGGTGCATATGCACCTGGGCATGAGAAGAAAGATCATGAGAGGCAAGTGTTTTGGGAGCAGCTGAATGAGTGTGTTAGTGGTTTTGATGCACGAGACCGGGTTATAGTGATGGGTGATTTGAATGCAAAGGTGAGTAATGTGGCAGTTGAGGGAATTATTGGTATACATGGGGTGTTCAGTGTTGTAAATGGAAATGGTGAAGAGCTTGTAGATTTATGTGCTGAAAAAGGACTGATGATTGGGAATACCTGGTTTAAAAAGCGAGATATACATAAGTATACTTATGTAAGTAGGAGAGATGGCCAGAGAGCGTTATTGGATTACGTGTTAATTGACAGGCGCGCGAAAGAGAGACTTTTGGATGTTAATGTGCTGAGAAGTGCAACTGGAGGGATGTCTGATCATTATCTTGTGGAGGCTAAGGTGAAGATTTGTATGGGTTTTCAGAAAAGAAGAGTGAATGTTGGGGTGAAGAGGGTGGTGAGAGTAAGTGAGCTTGGGAAGGAGACTTGTGTGAGGAAGTACCAGGAGAGACTGAGTACAGAATGGAAAAAGGTGAGAACAATGGAAGTAAGGGGAGTGGGGGAGGAATGGGATGTATTTAGGGAATCAGTGATGGATTGCGCAAACGATGCTTGTGGCATGAGAAGAGTGGGAGATGGGTTGATTAGAAAAGGTAATGAGTGGTGGGATGAAGAAGTAAGAGTATTAGTGAAAGAGAAGAGAGAGGCATTTGGACGATTTTTGCAGGGAAAAATGCAATTGAGTGGGAGATGTATAAAAGAAAGAGACAGGAGGTCAAGAGAAAGGTGCAAGAGGTAAAAAAAAAGGGCAAATGAGAGTTGGGGTGAGAGAGTATCATTAAATTTTAGGGAGAATAAAAAGATGTTCTGGAAGGAGGTAAATAAAGTGCGTAAGACAAGGGAGCACATGGGAACTTCAGTGAAGGGCGGAAATGGGGAGGTGATAACAAGTAGTGGTGATGTGAGAAGGAGATGGAGTGAGTATTTTGAAGGTTTGTTGAATGTGTTTGATGATAGAGTGGCAGATATAGGGTGTTTTGGTCGAGGTGGTGTGCAAAGTGAGAGGGTTAGGGAAAATGATTTGGTAAACAGAGAAGAGGTAGTAAAAGCTTTGCGGAAGATGAAAGCCGGCAAGGCAGCAGGTTTGGATGGTATTGCAGTGGAATTTATTAAAAAAGGGGGTGACTGTATTGTTGACTGGTTGGTAAAGTTATTTAATGTATGTATGACTCATGGTGAGGTGCCTGAGGATTGGCGGAATGCGTGCATAGTGCCATTGTACAAAGGCAAAGGGGATAAGAGTGAGTGCTCAAATTACAGAGGTATAAGTTTGTTGAGTATTCCTGGTAAATTATATGGGAGGGTATTGATTGAGAGGGTGAAGGCATGTACAGAGCATCAGATTGGGGAAGAGCAGTGTGGTTTCAGAAGTGGTAGAGGATGTGTGGATCAGGTGTTTGCTTTGAAGAATGTATGTGAGAAATACTTAGAAAAGCAAATGGATTTGTATGTAGCATTTATGGATCTGGAGAAGGCATATGATAGAGTTGATAGAGATGCTCTGTGGAAGGTATTAAGAATATATGGTGTGGGAGGAAAGTTGTTAGAAGCAGTGAAAAGTTTTTATCGAGGATGTAAGGCATGTGTACGTGTAGGAAGAGAGGAAAGTGATTGGTTCTCAGTGAATGTAGGTTTGCGGCAGGGGTGTGTGATGTCTCCATGGTTGTTTAATTTGTTTATGGATGGGGTTGTTAGGGAGGTGAATGCAAGAGTTTTGGAAAGAGGGGCAAGTATGAAGTCTGTTGGGGATGAGAGAGCTTGGGAAGTGAGTCAGTTGTTCGCTGATGATACAGCGCTGGTGGCTGATTCATGTGAGAAACTGCAGAAGCTGGTGACTGAGTTTGGTAAAGTGTGTGGAAGAAGAAAGTTAAGAGTAAATGTGAATAAGAGCAAGGTTATTAGGTACAGTAGGGTTGAGGGTCAAGTCAATTGGGAGATGAGTTTGAATGGAGAAAAACTGGAGGAAGTGAAGTGTTTTAGATATCTGGGAGTGGATCTGGCAGCGGATGGAACCATGGAAGCGGAAGTGGATCATAGGGTGGGGGAGGGGGCGAAAATTCTGGGGGCCTTGAAGAATGTGTGGAAGTCGAGAACATTATCTCGGAAAGCAAAAATGGGTATGTTTGAAGGAATAGTGGTTCCAACAATGTTGTATGGTTGCGAGGCGTGGGCTATGGATAGAGCTGTGCGCAGGAGGATGGATGTGCTGGAAATGAGATGTTTGAGGACAATGTGTGGTGTGAGGTGGTTTGATCGAGTGAGTAACGTAAGGGTAAGAAAGATGTGTGGAAATAAAAAGAGCGTGGTTGAGAGAGCAGAAGAGGGTGTTTTGAAGTGGTTTGGGCACATGGAGAGAATGAGTGAGGAAAGATTGACCAAGAGGATATATGTGTCGGAGGTGGAGGGAACGAGGAGAAGAGGGAGACCAAATTGGAGGTGGAAAGATGGAGTGAAAAAGATTTTGTGTGATCGGGGCCTGAACATGCAGGAGGGTGAAAGGAGGGCAAGGAATAGAGTGAATTGGAGCGATGTGGTATACCGGGGTTGACGTGCTGTCAGTGGATTGAATCAAGGCATGTGAAGCGTCTGGGGTAAACCATGGAAAGCTGTGTAGGTATGTATATTTGCGTGTGTGGACGTATGTATATACATGTGTATGGGGGTGGGTTGGGCCATTTCTTTCGTCTGTATCCTTGCGCTACCTCGCAAACGCGGGAGACAGCGACAAAGTATAAAAAAAAAAAAAAAAAAAAATATATATATATATATATATATATATATATATATATATATATATATATATATATATATATATATACACACACATATATATACACACACACGTTGAGATGTATAGGTATGTATATTTGCGTGTGGACGTGTATATGTATACATGTGTATGTGGGTGGGTTGGGCCATTCTTTCGTCTGTCTCCTTGCGCTACCTCGCTAACGCGGGAGACAACGATAAAGCAAAATAAATAAATAAATGAATAAATATATACATATATATATATATATATTTTTTTTTTTTTTTTTTTTTGTCTCCCGCGTTTGCGAGGTAGCGCAAGGAAACAGACGAAAGAAATGGCCCAACCCCCCCACATACACATGTATATACATACGTCCACACACGCAAATATACATACCTACACAGCTTTCCATGGTTTACCCCAGACGCTTCACATGCCTTGATTCAATCCACTGACAGCACGTCAACCCCGGTATACCACATCGCTCCAATTCACTCTATTCCTTGCCCTCCTTTCACCCTCCTGCATGTTCAGGCCCCGATCACACAAAATCTTTTTCACTCCATCTTTCCACCTCCAATTTGGTCTCCCTCTCTCTCTCTCTCTCTCTCTCTCTCTCTCTATATATATATATATATATATATATATATATATATATATATATATGTATATATATATATATATATATATATATATATATATATATATATATATATATATATATATATTGGAAGAGGATCTCAATTTTGCGCGTGATCAAGAAAATTCCTGAGTCCACGGGGAAATGAAACACGATAAGTTCCCAAGTGTACTTTCGTGTGGTAATCACATCATCAGGGAAAATACAAGAAAAAAATATGTCAGTTGAGATGCAACGAAGATACGAAGCTAAGACGCCATCTGTTAAATAAGTGACATCCTAGCTACGTCTCTTCGTTGCATATCATCTGACTTATATGTCTTTCGTGTATTTCCCCTGACGATGTGATTATTACATGAAAGAGCACTTGGGAGCTTATTGTGTTTCATTTCCCCGTGGACTCATAGGAATATATTATTATTTTTTTTTTTATACTTTGTCGCTGTTTCCCGCCGTAGCGAGGTAGCGCAAGGAAACAGACGAAAGAATGGCCTAACCCACCCACATACATATGTATGTACATACACGTCCACACACGCACATATACATACCTATACATTTCCACGTATACATATATATACATACACAGACATATACGTATATACACATGTACATAATTCATGCTTGCTGCCTTTATTCTTTCCTATCGCCTCCCCGCCACAAATGGAATGACACCCCCCTCCCCCGGCACGCGCGCGAGGTACCGCTAGGAAGAGAAACAAAGGCAATAATCGTTGACACTCAGTCTCTGGCTCTCATGTATAATGCATCGCAACCACAGCTTCCTTTCCACATCCAGGCCCCACAAAATTTTCCATGGTTTACCTCAGACGCTTCATATGCCCTGGTTCAGTCCATTGACATCACATCGACCCCGGTATACCACACCGTTCTAATTCACTCTATTCCTTGCACGCCTTTCACCCTCCTGCATGTTCAGGCACCAATCGCTCTAAATCTTTTTCACTCCATCCTTCAACCTCCAATTTGGTCTCCTACCTCTCGTTCCCTCCACCTTTGACACATATATCCTCTTTGTCAATATTTCCTCACTCATTGTCTCCATTTGACCAAACCATTTCAATACACCCTCTTCTGCTCACTCAACCACACTCTTTTTTATTACCACACATTTCCCTTACCCTTTCATTACTTACTCGATCAAACCACCTCACACCACATATTGTCCTCAAACATCTCATTTCCAACAAATCCACCCTCCTCCGCACAACCCTATCTATAGCCGATGTCTCGCATCCATATAACATTGTTGGAACCACTATTCCTTCAAACATACCCATTTTTGCTTTCCGAGATAATGTTCTCGCCATCCATACATTTTTCAGCGCTTCCAGAACTTTCGCCCTCTCCCCCACCCAGTGATTCAATTCTGCTCCCATAGTTCCACTCACTGGCAAATCCACTCCCAGATATCAAAAACACTTCACTTCCTCCAGTTTTTCTCCATTCAAACCTACCTCCCAATTGACTTGTCCCTCAACCCTACTGTACCTAATAACCTTGCTCTTATTCACATTTACTCTCAGCTTTCTTAAACACACTTTCATAAAGTCAGTCACCAGCTTTTGCAGTTTCTCACCCGAATTAGCCACCAGTGCTGTATCATCAGCGAACAACAACTGACTCTTTTCCCAATCCCTCTCATCCACAACAGACAGCATACTTGCCTCTCTCTCCAAAACTCATGCATTCACTTCCCTAACAACCCCATCCATAAACAAATTAAACAACCATGGAGACATCACGCACCCCTGCAGCAAACCGACATTCACTGAGGACCAATCACTTTCCTCTCTTCCTACTCGTACATTTGCCTTACATCCTCGATAGAAACTTTTCACTGCTTCTAACAACTTGCCTCCCACACCATATATTCTTAATACCTTCCTTCCACAGAGCATCTCTAACAACTCTACCATATGCCTTCTCCAGATCCATAAATACTACATACAAATCCATTTGCTTTTCTAAGAATTTCTCACATACATTCTTCAAAGCAAACACCTGATCCATACATCCTCTACCACTTCTGAAACCACACTGCTCTACCCCAATCTGATGCTCTGTGCATGCTTTCACCCTCTCAATCAATACCCTCCCATATAATTTACCAAGAATACTCAACAAACGTATACCTTCTGTAATTTGAGCACTCACCTATATATATATATATATATATATATATATATATATATATATATATATATATATATATATATATTTATACTTTGTCGCTGTCTCCCGCGTTTGCGAGGTAGCGCAAGGAAACAGACGAAAGAAATGGCCCAGCCCCCCCCCCCATACACATACGTCCACACACGCAAATATACATACCTACACAGCTTTCCATGGTTTACCCCAGACGCTTCACATGCCTTGATTCAATCCACTGACAGCACGTCAGCCCCGGTATACCACATCGCTCCAATTCACTCTGTTCCTTGCCCTCCTTTCACCCTCCTGCATGTTCAGGCCCCGATCACACAAAATCTTTTTCACTCCATCTTTCCACCTCCAATTTGGTCTCCCTCTTCTCCTTGTTCCCTCCACCTCCGACACATATATCCTGTTGGTCAATCTTTCCTCACTCATCCTCTCCATGTGCCCAAACCACTTCAAAACACCCTCTTCTGCTCTCTCAACCACGCTCTTTTTATTTCCACACATCTCTCTTACCCTTACGTTACTCACTCGATCAAACCACCTCACACCACACATTGTCCTCAAACATCTCATATATATATATATATATATATATATATATATATATATATATATATATATATATATATATATATATTTATTTATTTATTTATTTATTTTCCTTTGTCGCTGTCTCCCGCGTTTGCGAGGTAGCGCAAGGAAACAGACGAAAGAAATGGCCCAACCCACCCCCATACACAATGTATATACATACACGTCCACACACGCAAATATACATACCTATACATCTCAATGTACACATATATATACACACACAGACACATACATATATACCCATGCACACAATTCACACTGTCTGCCCTTATTCATTCCCATCGCCACCTCGCCACACAAGGAATACCATCCCCCTCCCCCCTCATGTGTGCGAGGTAGCACTAGGAAAAGACAACAAAGGCCCCATTCGTTCACACTCAGTCTCTAGCTGTCATGCAATAATGCCCGAAACCACAGCTTCCTTTCCACATCCAGGCCCCACACAACTTTCCATGGTTTACCCCAGACGCTTCACATGCCCTGATTCAATCCACTGACAACACGTCAACCCCGGTATACCACATCGATCCACTTCACTCTATTCCTTGCCCGCCTTTCACCCTCCTGCATGTTCAGGCCCCGATCACACAAAATCTTTTTCACTCCATCTTTCCACCTCCAATTTGGTCTCCCACTTCTCCTCGTTCCCTCCACCTCCGACACATATATCCTCTTGGACAATCTTTCCTTACTCATTCTCTCCATGTGCCCAAACCATTTCAAAACACCCTCTTCTGCTCTCTCAACCACGCTCTTTTTATTTCCACACATCTCTCTTACCCTTACATTACTTACTCGATCAAACCACCTCACACCACATATTGTCCTCAAACATCTCATTTCCAGCACATCCACCCTCCTGCGCACAACCCCTCGCAACCATACAACATTGTTGGAACCACTATTCCTTCAAACATTGCCATTTTTGCTTTTCGAGATAATGTTCTCGACTTCCACACATTCTTCAAGGCTCCCAGGATTTTCGCCCCCTCCCCCACCCTATGATTCACTTCCGCTTCCATGGTTCCATCCGCTGCCAGATCCACTCCCAGATATCTAAAACACTTTACTTCCTCCATTTTTTCTCCTTTCAAACTTACATCCCAATTGACTTGACCCTCAACCCTACTGTACCTAATAACCTTGCTCTTATTCACATTTACTCTTAACTTTCTTCTTTCACACACTTTACCAAACTCAGTCACCAGCTTCTGCAGTTTCTCACATGAATCAGCCACCAGCGCTGTATCATCAGCGAACAACAACTGACTCACTTTCCAAGCTCTCTCATCCCCAACAGACTTCATACTTGCCCCTCTTTCCAAAACTCTTGCATTCACCTCCCTAACAACCCCATCCATAAACAAATTAAACAACCATGGAGACATCACACACCCCTGCCGCAAACCTACATTCACTGAGAACCAATCACTTTCCTCTATTCCTACACGTACGCATGCCTTACATCCTCGATAAAAACTTTTCACTGCTTCTAACAACTTGCCTCCCACACCATATATTCTTAATACCTTCCACAGAGCATCTCTATCAACTCTATCATATGCCTTCTCCAGATCCATAAATGATACATACAAATCCATTTGCTTTTCTAAGTATTTCTCACATACATTCTTCAAAGCAAACACCTGATCCACACATCCTCTACCACTTCTGAAACCACACTGCTCTTCCCCGATCTGATGCTCTGTACATGCCTTCACCCTCTCAATCAATACCCTCCCATATAATTTTCCAGGTATACTCAACAAACGTATACCTCTGTAATTTGAGCACTCACTCTTATCCCCTTTGCCTTTGTACAATGGCACTATGCACGCATTCCGCCAATCATGAGGCACCTCACCATGAGTCATACATACATTAAATAACCTTACCAACCAGTCAACAATACACTCACCCCCATTTTTAATAAATTCCACTGCAATACCATCCAAACCTGCTGCCTTGCCGGCTTTCATCTTCCGCAAAGCTTTTACTACCTCTTCTCTGTTTACCAAATCATTTTCCCTAACCCTCTCACTTTGCACACCACCTCGACCAAAACACCCTATATCTGCCACTCTATCATCAAACACATTCAACAAACCTTTAAAATACTCACTCCATCTCCTTCTCACATCACCACTACTTGTTATCACCTCCCCATTAGCGCCCTTCACTGAAGTTCCCATTTGCTCCCTTGTCTTACGCACTTTATTTACCTCCTTCCAGAACATCTTTTTATTCTCCCTAAAATTTAATGATACTCTCTCACCCCAACTCTCATTTGCCCTCTTTTCCACCTCTTGCACCTTTCTCTTGTACACATTCATTCTTGCCGTTACTAATTCTCGACGCCACCCCGCTCCACGGGAAGTAGCATAATTTCATGAAAGGAAAGACAAAAAATTATAATATACACATTCTTTTCTTCTCCCCGCACCCGATCGTCACCTCCTGCATCAGCGAGGAATCGCCATGACGTAGACGAAGAATGGCCACATCCGCTCACTTTCATATACAAGGTGTCATATGTAATGCACGAAACCACAGCTCCCTTTCCACATCCGGACCCCACCGACCTTTAAATAGGTTACCCCAGATGTTTCACATGCCTTGGTTCTGCCGATTGACAGCACGTTGCCTCCAGTATACCACATCGTTCCAATTCACTTTATTCCGTGCACGCTTTTCACCCTCTTGCATGTTCAGGCCCTGATCACTCAGAACATTTTTCTCTCCATCCTTCCATCTCCGATTTGGTCTCCCTCTTCTCCTTGTTCCCTCCATCTCTGACACGTACATCTTCTATGTAAACCTTTTTTCACTCATTCTCTTCACATGTCCAGACCATTTCAACACACCTCTTCTGCTCTCACAGCCACACTGTTTTTACTACAACACATCTCTCTTACCCTTTCATTACTTACTCGATGAAACAACCTCACACACATGTTGTCCCCAAACATTTACTTTCCAACTTATCTACCCTTCTCCGCATATCTCTATCTGTAGTCCATTCCTTGCAACCATATAGTATTGTTGGGACTACTATTCCTTCAAACAAACCCATTTTCGCCCTCCCAGATAAGTTTCTTTACACACACTCTTGAGTGCTCCCAGAACCTTCGTTTCCTCCCCCACCCTATGACTCACTTCCGCTTCCATGGTTCCATTCGCTGCCATGTCCACTCCCTGACATCTAAAACACTTCACTTTCTCCAATTTTTCTCCATTCAAACTTACATCCCGACTAAATTGTCCCACAGTCCTGCTGAACCCAATCATTTTCCTTTTAATCACATTTACTCGCAAGTTTTTGCTCTCACACAGACTTACAAACCCAGTCACTAACTTTTGAAGTTTCATACTCGAATCAGCCGCCAGTGCTGAATCATCAGCAAACAACAGTTGACTCACTTCCCAGGCTCTCTCATCCCCAGCAGACTGCATACCCTTCCCTCTGGAAACCATTCGTTCTCTCTTCCTACTCGTACACACGCTTTATATATATATATATATATATATATATATATATATATATATATATTGGAAAGGATCACAATTTTGCGCGTGATCAAGATATTCCTATGAGTCCACGAGGAAAATGAAACACATGTTTCATTTTCCCCGTGGACTCATAGGAATATATATATATATATATATATATATATATATATATATATATATATATATATATATATATATATATATATATATATATATATATATATATTCTTTCTTTTCTTTCATACTATTCGCCATTTCCCGCGTTAGCGAGGTAGCGTTAAGAACAGAGGACTGGGCCTTTGAGGGAATATCCTCATCTGGCCCCCTTCTCTGTTCCTTCTTTGAGAAAAAAAAAAAAAAAAACAAGAGGGGAGGATTTCCAGCCCCCCGCTCCCTTCCCTTTTAGTCGCCTTCTACGACACGCAGGGAATACGTGGGAAGTATTCTTTCTCTCCTATCCCCAGGGATAATATATATATATATATATATATATATATATATATATATATATATATATATATATATATATATATATGTATATATATATATATATATATATATATATATATATATATATATATATATATATATATATATATATATATATATATACACGAAACAGTGAACAAGATTGTGTAAAGGAAGTCTGATTTACTGTCAGGCTATCTTTAAACAGATGATAAAGAGGGAATGTAGTGATAATGCAGGAAGAAGCTAAGTGACTGAGAGGAAAATATGGTGTTGGGGGAAACAGGTAAGGACTGAGGGAAAAACTGACTGGATGGGGATATTAAGAGAAGATTGGGAGGAGTGTAGGGAAAATATCAGAACGATGAAAGGGAGATAAAGGAGGAAATAAGGGGATCGAGAGGAAACTATGAGGTTGTAGAGCAAACAAGGAGTATTGAAGCCTGAATGATAATTAGGATGAAAGATATAGAGACGAAAGGAAAAAAAAGATGCAAGTCTTGGAAAGAACAAGGGGACCGAAGGGGAAACTATTTAGGATTTTGTAATGTAAGCGAGAGGACAGGAAGAAAGGCACGACAGAGGGAAACATGAGAGACGGGAGAGGAAAGAATTGAGGGGACTTGAGGAAAGCAAGATGAGCTGGTGGGAAAATGAAGGCATGGCTGGAAAACTCTTGATGACTTACTAAGTAATGTTAAAACTCAGGATATAAACCAAAGTTGTGGAAGTTAATGTTGGATCTAAGATGGAGGCGGTTCTGTGAAAACGTTGGGGGGACTGGGAGGGAGGAAAGAGAGAGCTGAAGAAGAAAAATTGAGACACGGAAGAGGCATGAGGGAATATACGAATTAAGGAAAGTAATATGTGAACTGAGGTTTGAACACAGAAAATGGAGAATGTGTGAGAAATTTTGAGAATACACTAAGAGACAGAAGGAATAATGATAGAAGGGATGAAGTACAAGTGAAGGTAATGAATGAGGGAACCACTCTTTTTGAACACACCTCCCAGACCTGTCTCGTTTCTGTATATAATTCTACAACATCCGCCGTCTTCTATCAAACCTCTCCCCATTTTCACACCATCCGTCCTCCTCCTCCCGTGTTCTTCTCTCTCAAACACAACTGTTCAAGGCTGCATCCCCTCCACACTGGCAGATCTCTAGTCGTCTCCGCTTCTGTAATACCTAAACTCCAGTTGCTTACCTCATGGGTTCTGAGTCTCCAAACTTTGATGCGATCTGTCTCAAAACTTCTCTTCCCTTCATAACTTCGTTTTGATATTTCATTTATTTCCCTCAAATTCCTCAAACTATGCACAACTCGTCGACTTCTTGACAACCACGAAATGTTGTTCCTTTCACATCCACTCGCTGAAATCCTCTGCTGAGGGAGCTTCAGTGGACGCCACAAGGACTGGGTAGGTTCTACCTGGGATGATCCAGGAGGAGCCGAGGTCTTTTCGTTTTCCCTCCTTAATGATCTGGAACAGGTAATCAAACACCCATCACGAGGTCCCGACCACCATGACCTCTCTTCTAACACTCGAACTTAGATTTTTACTCTATTTCTTCCCGTTTAAGGTCCTTCGACAACACTTTTCTGTCCGTCTCTTCTGATTGGGCATACCCATCCTCTACCACTCCCTCGAAACGCCAACTTTGGCACTTTGGGAGAGCTCAATAGTCATACCTGCGCGGAGACTTTACTGACTTTCCCTTGGATGAGCATTGCTTCGTCGGCCGGGATGCCTCATATTGTGTTGTAGGCATAGCCGAGGTTATCGTGGCTGGGCTGGAGTCCTATGTCCCATCTTTCTCTCAGTCTTTCATCCCCGAGTGATGGTTTGATCGCTCTTGCTCTGATGCCTGTCGCATCAGGGACAGAGCGTACCTAGCCATGAAACTCTTCCTTTCCACCCTGAACTTTACTCCGCTTTCATTTCTGGTTGGAATCACTATAAAGCTGCTCTTTGTGTAAAGTCAAGCACACCTTCGTAAAAAAGAACGTGAGCTGGCTTCGCTTCTTCAACTTGATACGTCCTTTACGAAAAACATCTCCAATAACTTCTGTAATTCAATCTTCCCTCCTCTCTCCCGACCTGAACAGTCTACAGCTAACTCTTTGACGGATAAAGCCGCTCATCTTTAAGAAGGGAGACCACTCTAACCCCTCCAAAGATCGCCCCATTGCTCTCATTTCTGCGTAAAAGCCCCCCTGAACTGACACTTTTTTAAACCATTGGAATTCCATTTCCTTGTCTCTCTCAGTACCAGTCCATGGTCTGCTAGTGATCTCTTATGTGACTCACCTCTGGTTAAACTTACTCTGGGGTGTTGGCGAAAATATCCTCATATCCCTCGACGTCTCCATAGCATATGACAAGGTGTGGCGTGAGTCTTTGCTATTAAACTTCTTTCCTTTATTTGTGATTCTCTCATTTCCCTAATGCACAGTTTCCTCTCTGGTCGTTCCACTTCATGCCTCGTTGATGAAGGGACTTCCCCTCCTACCCTATCACTAGTGGTGTTTCTCAGGATTCTGTCCTGTTGCTTAATCTATTCCCTCTATACATCTTACATATTCGCTCTTTTGTTGAGGATTCCATGCCAAACGCTTCAGTTTGCCTTCCCTTCCCTCCTCATTTTAATACTCGTTCTCTTAATCTTAATGAACATACTTCCTCTCATTTCGAATATGTGCAGCATCTCAGAGAGGGGAAGCAGTAACCTAGTTAGATTTGATGATGATGCTGAACCATTTCTCCATATATCTCTGTCTTAGAGTCATTTGTCTCCCCCTGTTCACTTTCAAAACACCACGGGTCAACTCTGCAATAGCACAGAACACTCCTCCACCGTAGCCTGGAAACCCCAAGTGATTACCAACACAAAATCTCCTTCCCAATACCTGGGGCTGGTGTATAGATACCGTAAGTATTTTTCATGTGAGCAGCGGCCACATATCTATAGAGGTTTTCTTAACCTTTGTATAAAGTACTGCTTACACATCTGGGGTGGTTCGTCCTCTACTTTTCGTCCTCCGCCTTTCGTAACATTAATTCTACTGGCATCACCTCTCTTCAATCATCCCTTTCTGTACACCACTGTGTTGACCCCTCTCTCTCTCTCTCTCTCTCTCTCTCTCTCTCTCTCTCTCTCTCTCTCTCTCTCTCTCTCTCTCTCTCTCTCTCTCCAGGTATTACTTATCGTCCCAAAGGCTGGGACCCGAAGGAAGCTCTTGGCTTCTGCTTTCCAAAATTTCTGTGTGGAAG